>NC_056728.1:721184317-721471817 GCF_019279795.1 Protopterus annectens
TGTGTGTGTGTGTGTGCGTGTGTGTGAGTGAGTGTGTGTGTGTGTGTGTGTGTGTGTGTGTGTGTGTGTGTGTGTGTGTGTGTGTGTGTGTGTGTGTGTGTGTGTGTGTCTATCTGTATATAGTAAAATGAAATGAAAAAACATCCAGGGAAAACAAAGCATTCTATTGTGCTTCTATTCCAACTTGCAGAGCAACTCAATGAAAAGCATAAACGCAGAAACTCTCCTACACATTTTTTGTCACAGTAGCTGTAACTTCTTCAGATAGTAACATTACTGAATCAGTCTTTATTTGAACACATTATTTTCCCACTAAAAAACATTCCAACCTATCAGGCTTAAACAAAACCGTTTGAATGACATTCACAATTACCTCGTTAAAAATTTAAAGCTCCCTTAGCTTACATACCAAAAAAAACCTTTTTTATATATAGTCTTAAATAAACATTAAAAACTTGTCCCTATTAAAAACTTACTTTCAATGATGCATTGTTAAAAAACTTTAGTTAAAAACATGTTGAATAACAAAGTTTAAAAATATAGTTTAAAACCCATAATATGTTGATTTAAAATATGCATTTGCTGTGTTACATTAAGAAGTGTTCACGCTCCCTCTTGTGGCCATTGGAAAAAAGTTTTCGAGACCATATGATCGAGATTTCAGTAAATCGAATATGTGTAGTGTTTAAAAATAAGAGTTTACTTTTGCTGATGACCTTAATATTTACTGCACAACACCAATATCAGATACTGAAAAATTACTGAAAGCGGTGGAGAACTTTGCGGTAATATCTAATTACAAAATTAACCTCAAAAAAACAAGCATATTTCCCTTAAGGACTCCGAAACCCTTTTCACTTCTTTCATTGGTGGGACAGGTTAAATCTGAAGAGAAAATTAAATACTTGGGTATTACCTTTTCTACAGATGATAAGGAGTTTTATAACACTAACATTAAATTAGTCTGGGATCACATAATATTAGATTTTAAAAGATGGAAAAATCTAAAGTTACCGGTATTAGCAAAAGTTGCAATTATTAAAATGAATGTTTTACCCAGATTATTATATATATTTAGATCTGCTCAAGTATTCATTTCCAAAGGGTTTTTTAAACAAATCCATAGGGAATCCGCTAAGTTTATTTGGGATCCAAAAAGACCAGAATATCATATGACAAATTGATGACCCCAAAAATAAAGGGGGACTAGACCTACCAAATTTCGAAATGTACTATTTAATAATAAATTCGAACAGAATCTTAAGAATTGCTAACTATGATATATCTAGCAATAAATGGACACCAATGTGGGTAACTGTGAACTATAAATATATCTCGAATTTGAATATTAACCCCAAAGCAGTACCTTTTTTAAAAAAGGAAATGATTAAATCGTATGATATAATGGATCACATTAAATTATATATAATGTCAGTACAGAATTTATTTGGATCTCTAAATCTTATCCAGCATATGATGGTTTTCCAACCTTTTCATAGAAATCCTAACTTGAAAATTAATAATAAACTAATAAATCTTAAAACTTTTCCTCTTATGATGAATCTTACCTTACTTGATATATATCCTTACTTAAAATAATCCATTAATACAATAAGACAAGAAATGAATCTGCCCAAATCATATTTAACTATTTTGAGACAGATTAAGGAACTAGCTATAAGTTATTTTGATGACTTTAAAATTAAAGATGAGGAAATAACAAAATGTTTTAACTTATGGCAATCTCTTCAACAAGATGTCAAATATATAACAGCCACTAATAAATTAATAAAGGATTTTAAATTTCAGAATACAGTACTTATTTCAAAATATTGGAGGGAGAAATTACCACTTACAGAGGACAAGCAGTTCATGAAGGCAATTAATCTAACAATGAAATCAATATCTTTCCAAAAATTAATGTATACTCAACTTATGATTTTTGGCAATGCCTATTATACACGCCTCAGATTGCACAAGTTTAATTCTAAAAACTCTCCAATCTGTCCATATTGTACAGATCAAACAGCAGATCTTCTTCATATGTTCTGGAGCTGTAAATGTATCTATAAACTCTGGAATTCGTTAAAACTGCAACTCCAAAAGATGGGATATCAAAGTTCAACACTTTCATGGGAATTCATGATATTACATATCCCTCCAAAACAACTTCCTAGATCCCAAGTCACTATATTTATTAATATTTTCTTACTAATGAAACTTTATATAGTCACAAACTGGTTAAACCCATCTCAAACCTCATGGAACAATTTTAGGACTTTAGCAATAAGACATATATTAGCTCACAAACTACTTTTGAAGGATCATAATAAAAATATTAATAACCCAAAGATATGGGAACAAATTTTTAATATCATACTGGCATAATATATGGAGAGCGAGTGTATTGTGAGACATATATACTCATTACGGGAAAAGATGTTAATAAGTAAAGATTGAGATAACTGACTTATGTAAAATTCTTTTGTTATATGTTTCTGTATAACTTGATGTTATATTTGGAGGCATTCATGTAAATATTGTATATATGTCTTTGGGATTGAACTAGATAGGATAGTTAGAAAGTATTAATATTTTTTGTTTTGTTTAAGTGTGTATGGAAAATACTAAAACAATAAAGATTTATTATTGAAAAAAAAAAAAATAAGAGTTTACTTACCTTAATACATTGCGTGCACAGAGAGGCAAGGATTCTTGTACGCTCTGTGTGTACGAATCTCCCATTTTGCACTTCCGCATACAGCGCAAGACGGGAGATTTCCCATTTCCCCACTGTAGCGCGATCTTGGAGTTTATTTATTTATTTTTTTTTGGTTTCGCTTCAGAAGTTCGAGTTTACGAAACTCGATCTTTTGGTTTCGGTTATTTGCAGTTCGAGATTTTGTGAATTCGAGCTTCTGAAGTGAATCCACATATATATATATATATATATATATATATATATATATATATATTTATATATAGATATCAAAACACAACACAGCCTCCAAACCTCCCAAAACGCAGTTGTCCTGTATAAAATAAATGTCCAAAATTCCAACAAAAACACCATGACTCAGAGACAGCTGCAGGATCCACTACAAACAGATTTTAATGAACACAAGCACTTTCATGGGTCACCCCACTTCATCAGATGTCAGTATAGAATAAAGCAACCATACCCCACTCATTTATACAAACCCCCCTGAATCACATGACTTAAAACAGCCTATAGCTTCTAGTAACACAATCAGTACCTACTTGTTCCATAAAGCAGTACATGCACTTTCAAGTTAAAATATGTATACATAATAAAAATATACTATAATGCAATAAAACATTTAAACAAAAATCATCTAAAAAGTTGCCTAGATTTTAACTTAGGCCATAAGGGGACATGTTCATTTAATCCATAACCCACATCTGCCCTAAGTCTCACTATCCACTTATTTTCTAATTCTTCAGTGACATCACTACAGGCTGTTTTAAGTCATGTGATTCAGGGGGGTTTGTATAAATGAGTGGGGTATGGTTGTTTTATTCTATACTGACATCTGATGAAGTGGGGTTCCCCACAAAAGTGCTTGTGTTCATTAAAATCTGTTTGTAGTGGATCCTGCAGCTGTCTCTGATGCATGGTGTTTTTGTTGGAATATATATATATATATATATATATATATATATATATATATATATATATATATATATATATATATATATATATATACATATATATATCTATATATATATATATATATATATATATATATATATATATACATATATATATATGACAGAGGATAAAGGATTCATTTCTTAATTTCTTCAGGCTCGGCTACTTTTTGAGACATAATGATAGAACATCAGTGTCACTCCTTTTCATAACACAAAAACTATGAATGTTCATCATTAGGCTACTGTTGCAGTAAAATAAAGCTATATGGGGACAGATCTTGCCATTTATCAGACATCCAACTGGTGTACAAAAATGTTGTGATGCCTTCCTTGTGAATCATATGTCCATTGGATCCCAAGACCATGTTAGTGTAAGAAGGGATATACAAGCACCGAAAATTCAGAAACTTTCTTACCATTGAAGAGTTCAGTTAGAATTCTTGCCTACGGTGTGGCTTCATTTTCAGTAATCAACTCATATTTGAGCTTTCTTGGCAGGTAAATACATTCAGTTAGCTCTTTCGTAAAGTTCTTTACCTGGAAAAAAGCATCACACATTGTTCTAACCTCAGCTAAAAAAGTAATGAGTTACAAACCAAATGTCTCTTCTGCCCTTTTCGTCTTCATAATAATAGTGTGTCTGTTAGAATTAATCCATCATTTTTGCCTAAGGTGGTGTCTGACTTCTCTCTGAGACATTTCATACACCTTTCTGTTTTCTTTCAGCAACCTAAGAACAGAGGAGAAAGAATACTTCATTCCTGGATGTGCACAGACAGTTTGGATACTTCCTGGACAAGACAAAACATTTCAGACTGGTGGACTAACTCTTAATTTCTTATGAAGATACGAACAAAGGACAACCAGTTTCCAAACAGACAATATCCAGATGGATATACCACACTAATTAGTTATGTTATTCTAGCCATGTAAAAATCTCTCCCAGAATGTTAGGGCACACTGTTTTAGAACTATTGCTACCTCTGGGGCTTTTTTGGAAAGGGATGAACTCTAGAGCTATTCCAGAGGTAGCAACTTAGTCCTGAATGCACTCTTTCCTTAAATGCCACAAGACTGACTCATTTCCCAAAATAAGGACAGAATTTGGCAGATCTATTTACCAGGGTCCTCAGGACTCTGGTCCCACATCATCCTCCCTTTTTGCCTTTGCTCTGGTAATTGCCCTACATAACGTGTGCTACTGTGAAAGTGTTCTAATGATGAACATATTAAGTCGCATAAATAAACTTGCCATCACAGTAGATGTTCAGCTAGATCACTGCTGCAGTACTAACACCGTCCTGCCACACACACCCTTCTCAATTCTCTTATTTTTATGCATTTTATCCTTTTCCACTGTCCCTTGGCTGAGGTGGGATCCCTGTCACCTCTTCTTCTGCTATGACATTGGATTACAAATTTAGGCTTCCTATTTTTTCCTGTTATTACTTGCTTTACTTAGATGCAAGAAATCATTGAATTGTTGGTAGTTGTGTGTTCCCTTTCATACCAGCATAATGTCTTGCTTCACTGGATCTATAGTGCACAAGGAAGGTGTCCAAAAGATTTTGTATACCAGCTGGATGTCCAGTGTTTGGCAAGTACATCTCCATCTAGTTTTATGCTACTGCAGCAGTTATGTATTCTAGCATCTACTGTTTGGTAACTTTACTTGCATATCTTTACTTTCTCCTTCATTGGTCATTTCAGGAAGAATCTGCCTATGTGTACAGCTGGAGTGACACAAAACTGCATCTGATGCCTGTTTCAAGAGAGCAGTTTGAGATGGCAGTATTCAAATGAATCTTCATTGAGATAGTGACATTCTTATTCAAGGGAGGTTGAATCTGTTGTGAAGCCCAGTAGCTAGATGATGATGATTAGGATCCATATTGCACATTCATTATATATAGTAATCATTTTTAAAAGGTGATCAGTTTTATGAAGTGTATAATCAGATAGTCGTGGTATGTCAATCAGTCAGAAGATATCTCAGAAAAAGGAAAAAAATAAAGGTCTTAAGAGTTATTCTGAAAACAGAGAATTATGATTGGGCCCCCAGTCATAACTAGCTTATTATTTTTCTAGACACAGATGCCAAGAAATTCACCTCCCGTTGTTTGAAAAATGGCATGTGAGTTACAATCATAGCCAGGTCATTTGTATTGCCTCCATAAAAGGTAAAATAAGAAACAAGTAATACCTGAATTACTGTGCTACATTTAAGAAATATACTCACCTGTGCTAGTCCCAGAAGGGAGACTATTCAGACTACACAGAGATGGTACAAGCCAGGGCAAATTAATTCATCTGACAGCATTGCTTAATGGGATTGTAGAAGTAGCTCAGAACAGGTCTTAAGGCTGTAGCCAGGTATAGCTCTCCACCTTTTTCTTCCAGAAATAGAGACAAACCAAAAATATTTTGAGTAACCTCCCCCCCAAAAAAACAATTGGAGAGACTTTATAGATATTGATAATATTAACCTAGAATTTCTCAAAAAAATGTCTTATTTACTCAGTCTGGACAGACACTTTCCTGTGGGCAGGCACGTACAACAACAGCCAATCGGGCTATCGGTGATAATATTAACCTAGAATTTCTCAAAAAAATGTCTTATTTACTCAATCTGGACAGACACTTTCCTGTGGGCAGGCACGTACAACAACAGCCAGTCGGGCTATCGGTGATAATATTAACCTAGAATTTCTCAAAAAATGTCTTATTTACTCAATCTGGACAGACACTTTCCTGTGGGCAGGCACGTACAACAACAGCCAGTCGGGCTATCGGTGATAATATTAACCTAGAATTTCTCAAAAAATGTCTTATTTACTCAATCTGGACAGACACTTTCCTGTGGGCAGGCACGTACAACAACAGCCAATCGGGCTATCGGTGATAAGGAAGGAAGTGGGCGTGTTGCGAGAGACCATTCACTTCATGAGTTTTTTGTTTATTGAGGATGGGGGTTGAAGCCAGTCCTTATTTTCTGGTATGAGTAACAGAGATGGTGAAACAAGGAGAGAAGTCTCTTTTTCGTCCAACGGAAAACCAAATAAAATGACTAATGCACTTCCCCACTACGAGGAGGCAAACTGAAGGGTGAACACTTCCAACCAACACAGGAGTGGACTTTTTAATATAGGTACTGACACAACTCCCACTTTTTCTGACAATGTAGCCCATGTAGATAAAAGAGCAACATCTAACAGCCATAATTTAAGTTAATGGGTCCATTCATTTAAAGGTAAAAAAGACTTATTCCTGGAGAACAGTGAACCAAATTATGGTACAGACATTCATAAGCCAGCAGCACCTATGGGCTCTTTAAAGGAGGGAATCAGAGATTTAGAACATAAACTTTTTAAAATTAAACGTGGAAACTTGGACATTATGTATCTGGAGGAATGTTTGAACAAACGTTTAGTACCACAGGGTTTGAAGGTATGTAAATACCGGGAAGGTTTTTCATATGACAATGATATGGTAAAAGCATTTAATGAAATATTTGATGAATGTGGTTTTAAAATGTTGACTTTGATGTTAAAATATTTCAAACAGATGGAATATTTATTGAAAGATGCAGAAAAGATAAATCAAGCTATTAAACAAGATTTACTGTTTGAAGTTTATAATAATGTATATGAATATTGCTTTATAAGAGTAGATAGAAAATGTGAAGCAATTTGTCAACGTAAGCAAAAGAAGTTGATTAAAGATTTAAAACAGTATAGGGACAACAAAGCTTATATATTTAAGGGTAGATTAAATAGAATTAAAAATATTAATGAACATGTAAATGTGGATGAGTTAAGAGGTATGGACAGTAATTTCAATGGCGGTTTGGTAAATGAAGTTTTAGGTGCAGACAATTGTGCACATGACCCCCTGGAGGGTAGTAATGTTAATAGAACAGGTTTGGAGGTAAAGACCCCAAACCCTATGGACCCAATAACAGGTCTAGACTTTATAACCACTCAGGGGAGGGGGATGACGAAGAAGTAAATGAACAGGATTTTTCCACAGGAAAGGGGAAAGGAAGGAACGAAGGAAAATCAGAAGGAAAGTAAAGGTATAACAGCTGGTGAGGATGGTGTGACTTTATCCTATAATGGGTTTAAGATTTGTAACCTTAGTGGAACTGAAATTAAACTGGAACATTTTCAACTGTTCGCAAAAGGTTTTAAATTTGTCCCATCTATGTATGTGATGCTATAATAGAACTGAAACACTTTGTTAGAAAGATTAATTTTGCCTTGATATTTGAACAGCAACACAAAGATGGGGAAGCCAATTTTAGACAAGCAAGCATTTACAACCCTCCTTTACATCTTGCCTTACAAGTTTTTGAGGCAGCATGTACTTCAGATATTTACTCATTTTGTATGGACAAAAATAGTAAGAAAAAATGTGGATACACACCTAATTTAACCCCTAAAGAAAAAGAAGAATTGGATGAGTTATGTAGGGACAGAGACATTCGAATTATGAAACCAGATAAAGGGGGAGGAATGGTCTTAGTGGATGCACTAGACTATTCAAGCAAAATCTTAGAAATGTTACATGATAGTACTACATATGTGCCAGTATCTGTTAATGAAATAAATATTTCTTATAGGAAAATAGATCTGTTAATTGAAGAATTAATTTTGGAAGAAAGATTGGATCTAAAGGTGGTGTGGGGGGGGGGGGTACTGCAGAACAGAAAAACTAGGATTGCTTCTTTTTTTGGCATTTCCAAAATTCATAAAAGCACTACAAACCCTCCCTACAGACCTATAGTTTCTGCTGTAGAATCAAAAACATACCCTATAGCTACTTTTTTAGACTACACCTTAAAGCATTTAACAAAAGATTACGAACATCTATTGGAAGATTCATGGGATTTTTTGAGCAGCTTAACACCGGTGACATATGAAGGGGAAACATGTTTTTTGACCATTGATGTGGTGGACCTTTTTTCTTGTATACCAGTGGAAGAAGGTCTTGACATGTTTCTGGATTTGTTAAGTGAGAGAAATTCCACATTTAGGATAGATGTAGATGTACTAGTGGAATTAATGAGGGTAGTATTGGAGAACAACTTCATCTACTTTGAGGGGGAGACCTTTAAACAAATTAGAGGCGTTGCTTTGGGGGCAGCTTGTGCCCCCATATACACCAATTTGGTCCTCCTCAAGTGGGAAACTAGATACATTTTTGGATCGATGTACAGAAAATACATCAAATTATACAGGAGTTTTTTTGGCTGATATTTTTATCATCTGGGAAGGGCTGGAGGAACATATAGGTCCGTTCATAGTATACTTAAACTCCACTACTAATTTTTTGAAGTTCACGTACAAAGTAGACCTTAACAAAATAGACTATTTGGATGTTGAAATAGAAAAATATGAAGGAAATTTGAAATCTAAAATACATGGAAAGGACACATTTAGTAATTCTTACCTTCCATACACGAGTGCACACCCCTGGAAGCAGAAAAGGAGTATAGTAAAGGGTCAGATGGTCAGGGCGGCCAGAATGACCTCAGAAAAAAATGACCGTCTGCCAAACTATGAGTTTGGTTCTCCAGAAATGGATTCCCATTGCCATTCACAGTAACATTGCAATAATTCTGTCCCATATTGCCATAATTCTTTCCTGTGCCATCTCTGGAAATGCACATATACGAACTTGGATAAGAGATTGCTGTAGGCGGTTTCTCAACTTTGCTTATGACTGGAAAAGGCTGGATTTCATTTTTGCATTTATCTTCAGTTTTGTTGAAGAATAATTTCAACAGACACATTAGATTACCATCAGCTTGCATCAATGGGACTGTCGCTAATTGCTGTTTACCTTCAGCACAAGAAACACAGTTCTCACGATTTGCCTCTCGGGTACTATATCTAACCCAAGATAACCATTCATTATGGTGTACAAATCCTGTCTCGAGTAACAATTGTTCTTCTTCTGTGAAGGCAAAATCTGCTTTACTTGTAGCATTTTTAAGGCTTTGCACTTTAAGTTGGAGGGTCCCCAAAGGATCAGTTCCAATTGGAAGAGACACTCCAATTCCATAAACTCCTGAATCACTTTCTTGTGGTGACACGATGGTTATAGTAATTACTTCAGTACCTTGGAAATGCGCAATTTTTATTCTTTGTTGCCTGCTCTTATCTTTCTCCGGTATCACTGCACCACTTGTTTCCCATCCGTTCACATTTGTTGACCACCAAACATTTGACCAGGACGCACAGTCTCTATTGCACAAATATTTTGCACGAGTCAGGAAATCATCACTGTTCCATTTAGCACAGTCCAAAATTCCTTCACAAAGTTTTACCTTGAACACAGTAGTAACACCTGTTTGCACTTGCAGCACCACCATTCCTTTTTCTCTCACAACTGTTCCTTCTCGTATGGACATATTTACTTTCGCCACCAAAATCATCATCAAGTAACAGTTGAACATGGCCATTCTTCCTTTGTAGTCAGACTTTGCGTTCAGGGGTCCGATGGAGTCTGACCAACATCAATGGTAGAAGGAAAAGTCTTACAGCCGTAGGTGTCGAGATAAGTACTTGATATGGGCCTTCCCACCTGGGGGATGACCAGTTCTTTCTCTTCACAATTCGGATCCACACCCAGTCCCCGGGTGCCACGCTTAACAAGGTTTCACTTCTGGAATCTGCAAAGGAGTCATTGGTTACAAGAGACTTGACATTTAGCAGCTTCTTCATATAATCTGCCAGATCCTCACCCCCCCTAACGTTCCGCTGGCAACAATCCTTGCCACTGTGGGACGTAATATGGTCTCCCAAACAAAAGTTCAAATGGTGTAAGTCCTTTGTAGGAGGGTGAGATTCGCATATACAGGCGTGCCAAAGGAAGGCACGCAGTCCATGATCTATGTGTTTCTGCCATCAGTTTGCAGAGTTTACTCTTCAGGACACCATTGTGTCTCTCCACCAGTCCAGCTGACTGCGGATGGTAAGCACAATGGTACTTGAGATCAATGTGAAACACTTGACCCAACTTGTGCACAATCTGGTTTACAAAAGGAGACCCATTATCACTATAAATGTGCCTTGGAAGGCCAAATCTGGGAATTATTTCTGTTTTCAAAAGCTTTGCTACTGTGTGTGCATCAGGATGCTTTACTGGAAAAGCTTCTACCCACTTAGAAAAAGCATCAATTATGACTAGATAGAATCTTTTGCCCTCTGAAGGTGTCAACTCAATAAAGTCCATACAGAGTGTGTGGAATGGATATGGAGGGGTAGGGAATGCCTGCTGAGATTTTTTAACTCCCCCCTGAGCATGATACTTTGCACATAATAAACAAGATAAACAGAATTGCTTTGCATAAGTTGAAAATCCTTTACACCAAAACACCTTAGACACTATTTGAACCATTGTCTGTACTCCTACATGGGCAGGTCCATGGCTAACCAATGCAGCATACCTAAAGAGGTTTGAGGGTAATACCATTTTGCCATCTGATGCCCTATACAACCCATCCTGTTGAGTGATACCATATTTCACCCAACAACATTTTTCTTTCTGTGTTGTCAATGTTTGCATTACTTTTAGTGTCTCTAAGTCTAAGAGGTGTCCTGGCTCTAAATCATTGTCATGTAAAAGCAAATCATTTTCTTGAGCTGCCTTTTTGCAGCCATATCAGCAAAGGCATTTCCCCTGGAGACAGGATCTTTTTTGTTAGTATGTGCGGAACATTTACAAATCGCTATCTGAAGTGGTAGTTGCACTGCATCTAACAACTGTAAAATTAAATCTCTGTGATTTATTGGTTTTCCTGTCACAGTAAACATTCCTCTATTCTTCCATTGTTGGGCGAAAACATGCACAGTGGAGAAAGCATACTGACTATCTGTATAAATTGTCACTTTTTTACCCTCCCCTAAGGTACAAGCTCGAGTCAAAGCCACTAACTCAGCTGCTTGGGCAGAATAAATGTCTGACAATCCTTTTGCTTCCAAAACTTCAGTTTCTGTGGTGATTGCATACCCTACTAGTGTTTTTCCTACAGTGTCCTTCTTTGCTGATCCATCTACAAACAAAACAAGATCAGAATCTACCAACGGAATATCCATTAAATCTGGTCGGGGAAGTACTTTGTTATGAATGCTCTCTAAACAAACGTGTGGAGTACCTTCTTCTGGAGTCGGCAAAAGTGTCGCCGGGTTAAGAGTAGTACATCTTTCTATGGTCATATGTGGCTGTGTCAGCAGCACTGTCATACATGACAAATGTCAACTAGGAGATAAAAAGGTTATCTTATCTTGCAAAAGTATAGTAGCTACTGAATGTGGAACTCGCAATTTTAATGGGTGAAACAAAACTATTGATGCTGAGGCTTGCACTGCCATGGCGGCTGCCACTACAGCTTGAACACAATGCGGCAATGCCCTTGCAACAGGATCTAATCTGGAGGAATAAAAGCTATCGGTCTCTGTTTATCCCCATGTACTTGTACCAGAATCGAAGTCGTATATCCTCCCTTACAATCAACCATTTGTACAAACTGCTTAGAATAGTTCGGAAAACCCAAAACAGAGGATCCTGCTATCAATTGCTTAATTCTATTAAATGCTTGTATTGCCTTATCTGTCCACTGTATATTACTTTTAGCTGCCATGGGAGTGTCATAGATCAGTGCGGTCAATGGCCCTACTTCTTCAGCATAATTAGGAATCCATCTTCTACAAAAATTAGTCACACCTAAAAACTACATCATCTCCTGCTTAGTCGTAGGCATAGGTGCTTCAAGAATTGCTTGTTTTCTTTTATTTTCCAATTGTCTACCTGCCTGCGAGACTAAATAAGCCAAGTACTTTACTTGTGCTTTCCACAATTGTAACTTCTCTTTATTTACCTTATGTCCTTGCTCAGCTAAAAGACTAAGAAAGGCTAGGGTATCCTTTTTACAACTTTCCTGCGTGGGTGAGGCCAATAAAATATCATCTACATACAACAGAACCTGGCTTCCCTCTGGGGGAACAAACTGAGATAATTCGCAGCCATTTCTTATGCGAATATTGTCGGACTCTCACAATAACCCTGTGGCAACCTGGTGTAGGTGTATCTTTTACCTTGGAAAGTGAATGCAAACCAAAATCTACTCTCCTTGTGTAGTGGTATGGAGAAAAAGGCATTGCTTATATCTATGACAGAAAAATATCTGTGCTGAGGCAATAAATCATTAAGTAATGTATAGGGGTCAGGGACCACCGGTGCTCTTTGGATCACAGCCGAATTAACTGCTTGTAAATCCTGAACCAACCTCCATGACCCATCCGGTTTCTTTACAGGAAACAACGGAGTATTGCAGGGTGAATCTGGGCATTCAACAAGAATTCCTACCTGTTTTAGCTGTTCAATAACTGGCTTAATTCCTTCCTCTGCTTGCTTACTTAGTGGATATTGGTGCTTATGAGGTCTAAAACCTGACTTTGCAGTTATACAAACTTCACCTGCTGTTTTCATTAATCCTACATCTCCTTTACCTTTTGACCATTAATCTACAGGCAAGGCACTTAATGCACTATCTTCCTCTTGAGTTAGGAGGATTTGTCATGCCATTTCTGTTTTGTCATCCCTGAGGTGCACAGCTGGCCATGCCCAAGTCACCCAATTTAATCTTTGTACCTGGATCTGTTGATCTTTCAACTGACTTTCAGACATTGTGTTCCAAATCGTTACCTTTTTTGCCAAATCTACCCAATGTGTCCCCACTGCTTTAGTAACTGAGATATGTGGGCTATAACTTGAGCGATATAAAGAACTCATTTCCTTAGTCAAAGTGCAGGTTACTACTGTATTACCTTGCGTATCCCAAAACATATCATTCAAAATTATCCTTGCACACTTGTGCTTAAAGAATTCTTTTTTAAATTCTTTATCCGGACCAAGGGCCTTATAGAACATTGTACAATGTAAGTGCGCCGCAACCTGCGGTGACCCACTCCTATATTTACTTAGAGCTAGATTGATCAACTCTGTATCAACCCTCCCTGGGCCGTCTGAAATCAAGTCAAATTCTTTATCCGGACCAAGGGCCTTATAGAACATAGTACAATGTAAGTGCGCCACAACCTGCAGTGACCCGCTCCTAGATTTACTTAGAGCTAGATTGATCAACTCTGTATCAACCCTCCCCGAGCCATCTGAACTCAAGTCTAGACATACCAGTAAAACAAGTCTTGTACTCCCTGTACTACTAAGCCATCCGCTAACCTTTTTTCCTCAATACCTTTAGGTGTGGGAATTGCCGCTATTCCAGACACATGCATCAAATCACTTCCTAGCAAATTAACTGGACAAACTTTTGATATAATTACCCTACACCTAACAGCTTGGTTTGTTTGCGGATCTGTGAACAGTAGAGGATGAGACAGTGGTTCCTTATAAATTTTCCCGTTTGCCGCTTTTACAAGGACAAACTCATCTGTTTCGCAGTTCGGAGGCAGAACTGCTGGACCCAAAAGTGTACGTGATGCACTTGAATGACATAAAAACTCCACTTTCTGTCCCTCAACCAAAAACTCTATCATGGGTTTCTGATCTAGATGCATAGCAATAACCAAATTTGCCAGGTTTATGACTTCACAGTCACAATCCCGCCCTTCCATTAGAGTATTTCTGACATTCATCGTAGAGAGTGTCTGCCTCTTCATTATCCCCATAATGAAGATGGCGCCTTTCTTTACTATCATATAGTCATGCGGAGCCTTTGTTCGTAAGCTGTGGGGGATGTTGCCACTCTTCATAGTCGGCAGCGAAGTGCCCACGTCTACCGCATTTAAAACATTCTCCACGTTTTAACCTTTCCCTATAGGCTGAATGTCCACCCGGTTCATTTAACGTGTCCCATTGCCGCCCCCCACATTTTTTTACGCCACCACGGCACCCTTGCCCCCCTTTGGTCCTGTACTAGGAATATACCACCATCATCCCCTACTGCTAACACTTGTACTTTCTTTTTCAGATTAAAATGTCACTCAGCATGTTGTGCATATTCAAACAAAGGTTGCAGTCTACATGTTCTGTGATCTACCACATGCTTAGTAATAAAACTACTTATTGGAGCCTTACAACCTTTAAGAAAAGCATTTTTCAATTGCTGTTCATACGGACTATCATTAGTTTGATCCTGCGGAATTGTCATTCCACAATGGTTATTGAACACTTCTGTCAATCTTACAATATAGTGATCTACAGATTCATCATCATTTTGAATGCACTGATTTATTACTGTCCAATCTGCTCTTGGACGCCACTTATCAGAAATTCTCTTTAACAGATCAGTGACTCGTGTGTCTAACACCCCAGAATTATGCTTTAATGTAGTGCCGTCATCTGCCTTTCATGTCCACATACCACAAACTAAGTGCCAATCTGGACCTAAGATTTGTCGCACTACTTGTTCTACTTCTAAACCATTTAGATGATAACTTAAACGCATACCAACTATGTCCTCAGAAAACTTTTGAAAATTAACCTTGGGATGAGGAATACCATCCGTAGCTCGTTTTATATCCTCTCTAGCCCAGTGACGATAAACTAAAATAGTTGGTTCTTGTCCAACATCTCCTGCTTGTGGGTTTGCAACTTGTATTAAGGGAAGAGCTTCTGAATGGTCAGAAAGTTTAATAGCCCAACGTCCTTGCCCTGCTGGTCCTGACCTTAACTGCATAGGTTGGTCTACCTGTTGCAAAGCAACCTTAGGTACTATGGGAATTTGTGGGTAAATTGGAGGGGTCACAACATTTCCTTGAGCAGCTAATAACCCACCCTGCTGTACAGATCCCACATCTTCAGACTGATATTGAGGAGGTTCCCCCAGTATGGCAGCAGCAATTTCACCATACGGTGGGGCGGATGCCTGCCTTTGTACTGCACAAACTGTGTGCTCATCCTCCTTATCTAAAAATAAAGCTACTTTTCCACTTGGTACCAGTGATCCCTTTTGATTTATTTTCTCTTTTTCCTGACACTGTTTTTCTTTTATAGCTCGTTTATTTGCTTCTTTTAACCATTTTTGTGCTTGGGGAAATCCCAATTGTCTTTGCTTTTTAGTTCTAGTTCCTGCATCTCTTTTCAAATCTCTAACCAATTTTGCACAGGCAGTCTTATTCAGTGTACGATCAAAATCATATTTCAACTTCCACTTCTCAAAAATTTAACATTATTTTTGTTTAAACTTTTCATATACTTAGCATCAACATTTAAACAGGCATCACTCTCACACTTGCAGCAACTTGAACCCATGTTTTCCTAGATTTCTTATTTTAGGACTGTATATTTTAGGACTGCATTTCTTATTTTTAGGACTGTATATTTTTGGACTGCATCAAAATTATTTTTACAGGGCTTATTACAAAATGGGGCTATCTTAACGGGGATCCTAACAAAATAACAGGTAATCCTAACAAAAATAATCTTAATAATTATTCCTACCCACCCTTAACTAAAAATAAAACCCTTAACTAAAAATAAAACCCCTGTCGACAAGGTTAAATTAAATTAAAAGAAAAAAGTTATTTTCATCCTACCTGAACCAGATGAGACTCCGTTTCCCCTTTTGGTTCAGAAACCGTCCCTCAGATAGGGATCAGAGAGCAGCTGGCCTCTTTCCAACGACAAATCAGTCGGAGGGCTTTCCGTCGAGGGAATCTTAAGATGAGAAACCCTCACCTGCACAGGTTTTTCAGTCTCTCTGTCGGTCTGATCCGTATCTTCGTAGAGGTTTCCGGTCCGAAGGACCAAAATGTCAGAAGAAAAATTCAAGCGAGTCACATCTGCCTCAGGTGATGAAAATTTACTTTATTAACTGCTAACCAGATTACAGCAACATGTTGGCCAAGATGATCTCAATCTGATCAGCTTGGTTACTGACATCAACTTTTATACTTTCCTGTTACTAGCCAAAATAGCTTTTGTTACATTTCTAACAGTTGACAGTTGGCTATGAAAAACATCTAGGATCACAATTTACCTCAGAAAAGAATGTTTTACCTCAAAACCACAGCTAGTGTAGAATGTTTACCTCAAAACCACAGTTAGTGTAGAACGTTTACTTCAAAACCACAGTGGTAGCTG
Organism: Protopterus annectens; assembly: GCF_019279795.1. NCBI lineage: Eukaryota > Metazoa > Chordata > Ceratodontiformes > Protopteridae > Protopterus > Protopterus annectens. The sequence goes on from NC_056728.1 coordinate 721,201,103, forward strand.
GAATTTTCCAGAGCCTGCCTCAGTAAATTAACTCTTATTCAGAAGTATAGAAAACAGGTGTTATTCAAGTTCATAAGCAAACTACATCTATCATAGATAAAGCCCATCTTTAATAAACATGGTTCAATGACCATTTCTTACCAACACTTCAGCAAATAGCATATTCATTTTGTTAGATGGGAGAAAAAGACAAATACCAGTATGTTTTGAACTTTTTCTCTTAACACAGACCATTTACTTTTTTCTGAGTTTTTGGTTCTCTATGGTCTGAGTGTTTTGCCAAAAAATGTCTTGTTAATTTTCCTTACACTATGAGCTAGTGGTAAAGCATGCACACTTCTTTTAAAAATTTTAGAATAAGAGCACACAGCATGGCTTTAGCCACCATTTTCTGTCTTCATATTAAGCTAGACCTTTACAAAGTAGGACGTTTTCACTGCCTGCTCATTTCACTGACAAATGCTTTTACCTGAGTCTGCTTGAGGAGCAGTCGAAGCTGTGTGCCAGCACTGATTGTAACTTCATTCTCTTCATTAATTTTTATCACTGAGTGTGGGACTTCAGGAAGAGTTTACTAGCAAACAGCAACTGCCTTTTTTAGGAGTATTTTCAAAGAATTTAATGTAGGGCCAACACTCTTTCAACCTGCTGAAACCATTATGTGGTCAGTGTGCACTATGCTTTAATGAGATGGAAAATGTAGGATAAAAACATCTACATAATACAAAAATGGTGTCTGCTATGAATAATTTAATCAAATTTACCAGATGTGCAGTTATACCAACCCAAAACATTTAAACTATTGTGAGGTCACTAATCATAATAGTGACACCCCAGGTGAAAAAGCACAAAAACAGCCCCCTTCCCAACATGAGGGTATAATATATATAGATATGTGCATATTTCACGTGTGTGTGTGTGTGTGTGTGTGTGTGTGTGTGTGTGTGTGTGTGTGTGTGTGTGTGTGAGTGTGTGTGTGTGTGTGTGTGTGTGTGTGTGTGTGTGTGTGTGTGTGTGTGTGTGTGTGTGTGTGTGCACTTATAGACACATACATACCCCCCCACACACACACACATATATATATATATATATATATATATATATATATATATATATATATGGGTCTACTTTAATTTACCGAAATCTCAGTTGACCGACACGGAAGAGGGAGACGAAATGACCGACAGGTAAGTTTACCGAAAAGGTGATGTGCCGAGACGAAATGATCGACAGGTAAGTTTACCGAAAAGGTGATGTGCCGACAGCGGATAGAGCGACAAGGGTAACGTGTGAGCGCGTCTCGGTAAGTGTGCGATAGTGACGGAGTTAGGAGCGGTCAGGTAAGTGTGCGTTGTTGTGGGATTTTGGGTTAGGGTGTGGGATAGGTGAGTGTGTGGTAGTGTCGGAGGTAGGGAGGTAGGGTTCGGGTAAGGTAAGTGTGTGATAGTGACGGAGTTTAGTTTAGGGACGGGTTAAGTGACTTAGGTTTGGAGTGCGGGTAGGGTGAGTGTGCGATAGTGACGGGCATTTTGTTTTGGGGTGGGTTAAGTGAGTTAGGGTTAAGGTGCAGGTAGGGTGAGTGTGCGATAGTGACGGGCATTTTGTTTTGGGGTGGGTTAAGTGAGTTAGGGTTAGGGTGCAGGTAGGGTGAGTGTGCGATAGTGACAGGCATTTTGTTTTGGGGTGGGTTAAGTGAGTTAGGGTTAGGGTGCGGGTAGGGTAACTGTGCGGTAGTGTCGGACCTTAGGGTTAGGGTTTGGGTTAGGGTTAGTGGATATGTGATTGTGTATGATGTGTAGTTTACGTTGTTTGTGTCGGTGTAATTGTGTTCGGTTTTGTGAATTGTCGGTGTTGTGTGGTTTCGGTCATTAGGGTTTGGTGTTTTTTGTGTCGGTGAAGTGTGGTGTCGGTAAGGTAAAGTAGACCCATATATATGGGTGCATGACATTTAATCAAAAGCTCATTTCACTGAATAAGTCAATGAACACAATTCATTGAAAATCCATTTTGTTCAGTCACAATTCATCAAAAACATTCAACACAAAAAGTATACCAAAAAAAAGTTACTGCAGTGGGTGGCAAGCCCCTTACATATTTATATGCCTATATATATATATATATATATATATATATATATATATATATATATATATATATATATTTACATACATACATATTATAAAAAAGCACCACATACAATGAATCAGTGCTAGCATACAAACACAGACTTCTACACATTTGGGGGCACGGCATGGTGACCATGACTAAGTGACCATTCCACACACACTCCTATAAACTCACTTCCCTAAACAACTCTTGTGAGCAGAAAAAACATTGCATACTGTACATAAACTATTTCAGTTTTCTATCAATTGTGATTCAGTTAAACAGGGTTTTAAATGAACGAGTTTTCAATCAATTGTGTTTGACTATTTGTGAGTCAATGAAATGCGCTTTCAGTGAAATGACATACACAGAGAGAGAGAGAGAGAGAGAGAAAGAGTAAAGATTTTATATATATATATATATATATATATATATATATATATATATATATATATATATATATATATATATATATATATGTGTATTATATATATATGTATTATATATATGTGTGTGTGTGTGTGATCATGTGATTTAGTCGATTTAGTGATTTTGTCAAGTACGAGTTTGGTTGACAGCTGTTTAGTTAAATTGATTTGCCACATTTTCCATAGCAAATGCAATAATCATCCCTTAGTTAAGGGAGTTATCTCTTTTATCAACTACCATATCATATTTTTACAGTGTTTGATGTAAATAGTGTGCAAGTTTTGCAATATATTTCATTGGTAAGCACCGCCCCTTGAAAATGTTCTTGAAGCTGAAAACTCTTGACATATCATGAAAGACTGCACCTACAATGCCTCACTGCCTGCAATAATATATAAGTTACTATTTTTCCATGCTATGTGCAGCAACAAGGGAGTTTTATATCCAAGTAAGACACTTTTTCAGCTATTTCTCACAGGTGAAACACTCATCCTTGGAAATTAAGTTATTAGATATTCTATTAGTGAAACCATAATGTAAATAAGTAACTACCCCTCTAATTAAAACACCACACTTACTTAATTCAACATAATTTTGTGGGTGTAGTCATAAGGAAAAACGGAGTCAACAGTGAAACTTAAACATCAAAAAAATATATCATAATCTTTGTTTTGTTTTCAAACCACTTATAGCTGTAACATCAGGAGTATGCTCAGAAATGAAATTAATTGCAAAAACCAGATGTATGTGAAGTGTAACAATTAATACCTTCATCAGCTGATCAAGAGCTGTGTGAGAATGCAAACTCCCAGAGTAGGGGAATATGCCCTTACTCCATGTTTGTGCTATCTCGGAGTTAGTATGTATATATTTATATATATATATATATATATAATTAGAAGTGTGTATGTGTGTTTTAAGTTTTAAAGAAAAAACTTTTGCACACAGCAAAGCTGTTTCTCACCACAAGTGTACAAGCATGTTGTCATTGATGTTTTGCAAGTCAGCGATGGCTTTACTCGATAATATCTAATACATCTGAATATATAGATATACAGATAGGTAGATAGATATGTATGTGTATATGTATGTGTATATGTATGTGTATATGTATATGTACCATGTATAACACTGCATAGAGAAAAGGGAGAAAGTGAGGAAAACATGGCAGTCCTGTTCTTGCTTTTCTAGTTAATATGACAGGACATCAGAGATATTTTGGGTTTGATATTCTAGTGTTAATCAACTATCTGGTGGGAAACAGTATCAGTATTACATGAGTGTGGATCCTCTGTAATGCTGTCTGAATTTGCTTGTAATATTGGAAGATTTCAAAAAGACATTTCGCAGAATTGCCATTATGATACCTTTATAATGTTCAATTACACATAGCCTGTTGCTACTATTTAGATGTGCACTACACCATTTTAAATTATAGGCAGTACAACCACATCCACATGCCTGCAGTATAATTGTAATGGTTAATTGTGTCAGAACTTTTAAACAACAAGAAATGGTGCGCCATTATGGTTCCATTTTATTCTGTGTTTGATCAAGCTGATGCCTCTGCCATGATGAAATTCATGTTGGAGGCTAACAGAAGAGTTACCATCAAAGAGAAACAAAATTAAAACTGGTGAAAAAGGACACTGATTTCTTCCTGCTGGCTCCTTTTATAAAGGAAAACAGTCCTGTTTGGGACAAATTAATTTGTCTATGTAAATGGGGAAGACCACACACCTCACAGCTACATATACCTCAGTCTAGGTTCATAGCACCTTGGAATAGATTATGTGTATTTAAGATACCTTCTTTAAATTCAGACATAATTTTATTATAGTTATCAGCCATTGAATATCGAATGCTAATTAACAGAAAAGTACAGTTATGCAGAGTTATAATCTGCTTTACAAAAAGAAATCAGAAATCAGTATCTAAAACTGAACAGTGTATCCTGTACACATCTTAAATAACAAAACTCCAAAACTATTTGTGAAGTGAAAAGTAGAGAAATATGAATCTTCTTGTAAAATATTGGAAGAGGAAGTGCAGCTTCTGATGGGCAACATTTTGTTCTGGAGTTTTGATATATTAGTATTTCAGAGACAACTTATTGAATTCCACCAACAAAAACTAAAGTCTTCTTCAGTATGCTCTTACATCAATGTTAACTATGGACACACAACTAAGTTTAGTTGCTTTGGCTCTGATGCTGCAGTCAATGCATTTGCTTCCATTTCATATATGTGGTCAACCAGAATTAACCAAGAGGAGTACAGAAGCAACAAGGAAGCCTTCCAGCTCTTAGTAGGACATTTCTTCACTACAGCCAGATGTAGCATCAGTGTTTTGTATTGTGTACGGGGGATGGTTGGAGTCTCATGGACACTGAAGACTACCAGAAAAATTCATCAGGTTTATTTAATTTCTCCATAAGGTCTAAACCAATTATTTACTATGTTGGCAATGCTGCCATATATAAGAACGCCCAGATGTGTTCTAAAGAAATTATAATAGCTGATTGCTGTTTCCAGCAGTTAGAACTAGACCCTGGATATGTTTCCAGATATTGGTAGGTTTAAAAAGTCATCTGTATAAATTCCATGAGTAGAGACATCAGAATGCTAAGTATGCAGTGTCATGAAGACTAACTATGAGTTTATAATGTTGTACTTGTAGATTGTATTGTCTTATACGTGGATATTTCATTGGGTTCACATTTATAGGTTCATAGGATCATAGATAAGTACTAACCTAGCTGCCCTTGTGGGCCATTTTAATCCTAGCCAGTTTCACTTTTGTGCTCTAATTAACCTATACCATTAAAGATTGACATTACCAACCCCATGGTTGATAATTATATATTACTCCTAAGGAGAATAACTGGGATCATACCATTGATAATTTGAGGGAACCCATGCCTGGGATAAAGAAATTAGGTGCTGTCTCTGGCCATTAGTACTATAGGGGGTAGTCCTGGGGTAAATTTTCCCTTCCATAGATCCAAGTTGCACTTCAATATGGACAGGGATGAATTTTGTTTTATTTTATGTTTTGAATGGCAGAATAAAAAATGGTAATACAGTTAGAGAAATGCACAATAAGTAAGGGGCTTATATGTTATAAGAAGATAATCCCAGAATTTGTTGTGATCATCATGTACTTTATTAATGATTTAATTCTGCAAAAGTTGTAAGTAAAGCTTGTTATATGTTCTTAGATTCTTACTAAGCTTACGGCCAAGGAGGCGTTCAAAAAAGCTAAGTCACATCACCCTAAACTGGTGAGAGTCTAACAGTATCTTCCCTTAAGAAGACTTTTTTCCATCTTACTCCAGATGAAAGTTTCTAGTCACCCATCCAGGACATTTCTTCACTACAGCCAGATGTAGCATCAGTGTTTTAAATTTTGCTACTGAAATACTTTCTTGGATATGTAAAAGCAGTCTGTTTCAGAAGTGGGGAATTAAATTAGTTTAGATACCTACCATGTCATCTGGTGTTGTTAATGCCAGAATAATGTGATTATTTCTCTATGGTAGGTGTTTGCTCAACTACTGGTTCTGTTTAGGTGAATGGTTTAAAGGAGTGCTGGGTCATTCATAGCAATGAAGGATAGGCAGAGATTAGTCCACAGGAGTTTGTAGAAGAATGAATAAGGAGTGCTGCTTTTAGTCAATCAGAGTAGTTCATGGTACTGAAATCTGATATTGTTTTGGTGAGGACAAGCCGATGTCTCTTTGTCTTCATGTTGGTTGAGATGATCAGTATGGTTAATGATGAAGGAGGAACTGTATTTAGTAATGGGCCTGTTAAGAGAAGAATATGGTGGGGCTATAACTTCTTTAGACCTAGAGGAAATAACATGAAGGATTAGTTATTCAAGGCAGAATAATTTTTTAACCATGATAGAGACATGGTAGTCAAAAGAGGTTTTGTTATTAGCTTTGTTCTAGGTTTGCAGTATTGACTGTTCATCCCTATGTATAGCTTTATCAACTCTTATGAAGAGCACATCCAGGCTGAATAAGCATAAATTTGCCTTAGTACAGATCACATTTAAACACATAAATGAACTGATGTGTATCAAAGCATAGGAGGTTACCTGTTTCATTGTTTATTAGTTATACTAAATATGTTTCAGTAGTGAGAAAGACCTGCAATTCCCAGGATCAGTAGACAGATGATCATTATGCAAGGGTAACACAACAGTTGTTCTTCACTCCTCAGGACCACAGGTTGAAACATGGATGGAGAGCTTGTTAGGTGAATACTGAACCTTTTTAGATGACATCCAGGAATATTGTCATGACCCATGGAACTGTTATTTTTAATTTTGGAAAGTGCTGAAAGAACTTGATTCAACATGCTTTTTCAGAAAAGAAAGTGTGAGAAGGAATGGATAGATGGGGAGAGAATGACAGGCCAAACTGGAAGAGAACTTGTCCACAAGAATGCTATAAATATCCTTGGAGTTAAAGGGGGAATTTAGAGATAAGTTCAGTACAGAATTGCTTATCACTTCTTTGCTTTGTAATATATCTAAAGAAGGCCATATGATTGTTTTCTGAATTCGCTGCAACCCTAACTTCATATCCAGCCCTCCATTTCCTAATAGTAAGATTCAGGGATTTGCGTAGTAATGTTTAATGTCTCTTATTAGAAAGAAGTACAGATCTTTTATAGATGACCAGGGGAGTTTTAATTTTTATTTATTTGTTATCCTTTGTTTATTATGAAAGTCTGAATGGAAAAAATCCTTTTTTCAGTGGAGGCCGAGGGGAAAAGTTTCACATTGTATGCATATTAATAAACTAATAGCAAAAATATTAGAACAATCAGATTATATAACCTAACAGATGTTTTCCATGTAACATGCACTATATAGTATTTACAGCTTGTTAAACTCGGGCACAAGTATAGAACATCATATGTATTGCATGTAGAACTCTCTCACACATCAGTAGAACATTCAGCATTATTTTACAATGTATGTGCGTGCTCCAAAGTAATATTAGCACACAGACAGAAGGTACTGCAGATGCATTTTCTGTCCAAACAGTTAAATCCACTTAAGGCACATAACCAGACGTGGTTAATGGCATTTGTTTGATTTGACTGCACTTGATCTAGAACTAAAACGGGGCTCTGACAATGAGGCAGTTACAAGTAAAGGCCCATTTGCTTGAGAGGTATTTGTTTAAAGGGAAGGGAAGATAAGATGATCTATTTCTGATATGTACTGGGACTTAGTTCAACAGTTTATCAACATATATTGAGTATAGACATTCACCTTTATGATTTTTAGATTTTTGAGTGAGCATTCATGTGGTGATTTATTAAAAGTAGTTATCTGGGTGTATGTGCCATTTTAATAATTTTTCTAGTGACATTGCATCTCTCTATGGTATACTGGATGTTGTAGCAATCTTAATATCAGACAGAGCCACGTCATTAGATAGCTATAGACAGTTTAGGAAGTGAAGAGCCACAGAATCATGTATTCAGTTAATGTGGTTACTTGCAAAAGTTAAATTGTTATAGAGTTTGCTGATGCTGGACTTCTACCATATGGGTTTAGTTTTAAACTACTCATTGTGTTTATATTTGGTGGGTATACACATCTCAAAATACATATATCTAAGATGGACTAAATTCAGAGGTGAAGGCAACAGCCCCAGGTATAAAATTTGCTGGTGAGATATACCATTTATGATTATTAATAAGATCTGTAAATAGTAAGTAACTGGTTTTTGAGTAGTGCCTCAATGACAAGGAGTTATTAAGAGCTACAACATGGGTTCCAGGGAGAATTTCACAGTGAGATGGCTAGCTTTGGCTAGGGAGTGGACAACAAGTGGGATGGTGTAACTAGGGGGAAAAGTTTCTGAGGACAAACTGTAGAAGATTTATCTTTTATGCACAGGCAACAATTTAGTTAAGAGTTATCTCTGAGGAGGAGTTTAATATGTCTGCATTAAGTAATCGAATGTCCTCTTTTTGGTGTTATCCATAAATGTGGCCCATATTCTCAGGCTATGCAGCTTCCAGCTGTTAAACTTTGAAGATGGAATAAATCGACTGGTGGTTAAGACTTCATATTGTATAGGCCAACACTTGAATATGAGACTGAAAAATAAGTTCTTCTATCTTCTCAAAAGTCATTACGAACAGCCAAATGTGCTGTAATCTGGACTGTGACTGTAATATGTGGTAATTAATATTACTGAAGTTTTTTGTAAATCACCCAAGTTTAATATGTTGCAAAGCTTAAAAATATACAGCAATCAGTCTTATGTAGTGATTTCAGGTTTCTTCATATTTCTGATGTGGCAAGAATAAGGTAAGCTTAGTGACGGATTAGAGAGCACATGAGATCAGATCAGGAATGCCAGTACCCCGCTTGGAGTGTTGTCTAGTATCATTGTGAAAAGGTATTTTAGTGTTTATTTTATGCAAAAGAAATTGTAATTATTTATTCCAGCATTTAAGACAGTATATTACTATGCAAATAGATATGGCCTGCAAAAGTCATAATATTATTTTGGAGAAAAAGCATCTTATGGTGACAAGAACTTTTAATTGTGTTTACCTAAAGGTATGTATGGCTAGGAATCTTACAGCCCACATGAGACTTGGCTAGTATTGCTCCTGTGTTTCTATGTTCCTTACTAAAATCATGAGATATTTCTAGATAGTCAACTGTATGAAAAGCCCTAAAGATATAACAGCCCCAAAAGTCAGAAGACGTATTCTGTCATGAGGCACAGCAAAGGCAGACTTTTGATTTTCATAATATGGTAACTGACTGATAATAGTTGGGTCAACAATGCAAATTAAACTTTACTAAAGCAAGCAAGCATACAGCCTGGCAGCCCCCCATACTGAATAAAAAAGCTAAGCTGCCAAAAACAGATTATTTTCTTTCAATAGCAGTTCCAGACTGAATTATAGAATGTAATCACAGCTAGAATTATAGTGAGGACTATGCATTATTCATTTTACTTCCTTACAGATCAACCAGTCAAGAGATTAGACCGAGAAGTTTTAACCAGTAGGAAGGAACCAAATTAGTCCTAGGGCTTGAATTAAACTTTCATGGAAATAATTAAATGCCCTGCTGACAGCAATTGCAAAAAGCATACCTGGCCACATGAAAGTGGCCAAAAGTGCTGGTTATACCACCATACTACTGGATGAGAAAATCTTGCATTTTAACACCAAAATCGATTTACAGCTGTTTCTTTGCTATTAAGTTTAACCAAGATTACCTGTGTTCAGGTAGCAGTATAGGTGCTGGAGTAGACGGGTTAGTGAGGATGGGAGTGAGTAACATTTTCCAGTTAGACCTTCTCAAGGGAAGGCAGAAGGCCTTGGTTGCCACCTGTGTAACACCTAGTGAGAGTACTAGATGTTACATTCCTAAAACATGAGCCTGTTGTGCACACACTGCCAAGCAATGCCTTGCATAGAAGCATCCTAGAGAATAGCTGTGTGTGGAGGTACATACACTTCCTTGAGGAAGGCAGCACTTGAGCAAGCATGCTGATGCTGCTGGGATTTAGAGTTCCATGGAAAAGACAAGCTGCTGTACTTCAGCCCCTAACAACCGATTCGTCAGAGGAAAAAAACGGCATATTTTGTTCTCAGGGTGGGAGCAAATGGGTTCTAGAACTCTTGCCACAGAGTGTTTGGCCCTCTCTTCAGATGGAACAAATAGGAAAACTGGCAGAATATTGAAAAGGGGTTTGGGGAAAAGGAAGAACATATATCAAAACAATTGCACTTTATTACTGGCAAAGGCAAAGGAGAGTTCTTTGGTCTGTACTATACCTGTTTTAATATAATCATTTTAAAATCAGTTGTGGTTTTAAGGAAATATGACATACACTTTTCCTCTTGTGGAATTCACAGTTTTTTACAGATGCCTTAATTCACTGAAATTTGTTTCAGAAGATTTTGTTTCAAAAGAAAATCTCATTTTTTTCCCTTTCAGTAAACCTATATTTTACTGAAATCTCTTTTGTGGTTCTGACACATTGTAAAATGAAGTCTAAGAATTCCTCTTCAGAAATATGTGCAAATGGTTATACACATTGTTGAAAGTAAAAATTATCAGGAAGCGATAAACACCACAGACAAGCACTGACAACAATTAAGAATAAAGAATGGGAAGAAAATGATTAGAGATAACTTGGATAAAATGGGCTTAATACCCAATTTCAATCGAGAAACATTACCTTTCTCTGTTTTTAGGCATATATAATAGTTTAAGTCTCCCCTTGAAATATTGAAATACCTTGTACGACTTTTCCTTAAACTGTTTCATATGTATATATATATATATATATATATATATATATATATATATATATATATATATATATATATATTGTTTCATATTCACATGGTCGACTTTTATATAGCTGAGACTATATGATTGACTTTTGAAAAGCCGACCATGGGGAACCGCTATCTCCGTACAGTGCGGAATGGGAAAATTTCCCTGTTCCGCACTGTAGTGCGATCTCGGAGTTGGTATATTAAAGTTACGGGGGGAGCCCCTCATGGGGATGCAGGGGGGCAGACCCCCTGCTAACAGTTTAAGGTAAGTGTTTTTTGTGTTATATGTGTTTATTTTACATGGTCGGCTTTTTGAAAGTCGATCATATGGTCTTGGCCATATGAAAGTCAACTTTCTGAAAAATCGACCATGTAAAGTAGACCCATATATATATATATATATATATATATATATATATATATATATATATATATATGTGTGTGTGTGATTCAGATTATAGACTAATGAAAGTTTCTGCTTACATCATTCCTGGTTAGACACTTCTGAAAATAAGTCTTGCCATTTTCTTTTCTTTATATCAAATTCTTTTTTTCTTACTATTTGTTTTTAGGCTCTCATTGTGAAACAGAGATAAATGAGTGTGAGTCAAGCCCTTGCCTAAATGGTGGAGTGTGTCTCAATCTGATAGATGCCTACCAATGTACCTGCATTCCTGGTTTCGCTGGTGACAGATGTGAAGAAAACATTAACGAATGTTTGAACAATCAGTGTCGTAACGGGGCCTCATGCATTGATGAGGTTAATACGTTCAGGTAATACATATGAATATCTTCATTAAAAGCTCATATTTCCTAGTAACTGAATAGGTTAAAGGTTATTATATTCTTATTCATTGAAGACACCCTTCAGAAAACAGTTTCATTTGGAGGGTGAGTGACTGATACCATGGATGCAAGTAACAGTAATGCGATTCCTACATGTGTTTGCTGTGTTTACTGTCTCTAATAGCTGAAGAGCTCATTGCTGTTATAGAAATTCAGTGTACAATCAGTTCTCCTTCTGGTCATGTCTGGTTTAATAAGGTGGTTCATGAGTTTTTATTCTGATGAAACATTTTTATGCAAAAAGTAATTTTGATCTCTGTGGTTTTCCTGTTTTTTTTTTTTTTTTTTTTTTTTTTTTTTTTTTTAATGTTGGTTCATTTGTCTTGCAAGAATGATAACTCCTCCAAAAGGAGACATTCAAGGGCTGTAGGCACAATCCACTAATAGGAGACCCTGGTGCAGACCCAGAGCACTCTAGCTTTGAAACACTTTAGGAATGCCTGAGCGTATGCTGGAATTTGTGCCTGAGGAAAAGTTTGGTCTTACTTGAATAGTCTGCTGGTACTAAAAAGACTGCAGTGGTGGTGCTGCGGTAGCGTTGTCGCCTCACAGTACGACGTTGTCCTGTTCGATTCTCAGCTAGAGCGTCTTCTGTGTGGAGACATGCTTGAATGGGCGTAGCTTCGTTGAAAGTTGTGCGTCAGAGCTGGCAACTCGGCACGTAAAAATCTACTGCCAATCATTAGTGGACCAGAGTTCCACTGTGGCGACCCCTAACCGGGAAAAGCCAAAAGACACAACAACTGCAGTCATTAAAAGCAGAAAAAAGCGACTGAGTGCTAAAATTTAATAACATGCAAAAATGTCACCAAAAAGGCATATATGAATGTTCCCATTTACTGAATCTGTTGCCTGTAGTGTGAAAAAGAAGAGTAGTTGTATACTGTTTGGTCTCAGAATATTCACAGGTAAAGATGCATGTATGAGCATTTCCTGAAAGTGGATAATTTCAGTACCATTCCATAGTTTCTTTATATTTCTATCCCACTATGTAGTTGTATGAACAGCGTTATTCTCAAACTTATTTGCATTCCTGCCTGTCTACAGGCAATGCAAAAAGACAGTTATTACAAATTCCTTCAATATCAGTAGGGATGCTAAGCTTACAAATTGATTACTTTTATACCCTTCAGTATGTTTACACACATAAACACATCTCATACATGCACATATATGCACATATGTGTATATATAGAAAAAACACATTGTCAAACAGAAAATGGTCGATCATCTGCAAATTGAGAAACAAAGGAAACATAGTTTAAACATGTTTTTTTGTAGAGAGCTCCGTTACCATCCAGCTAATTATATATACCGTTTACAAAATCACAGTACAATCAGGGTAAAAAGGGTAAAGTCCCTGATCTCCCCTGTACCTCGGTCTTGCACAGAAAAAAAGCTTGAAAATGTGATCATTTGCCATTCAATTATATGCACCTTGTTTTTTTTCTCTTCAGTAAGTGAAACTGTAGTGGAACCATATACAGTGGATATAAAAAGTGTACACACCCCTGATAAAATGCCAGGTGTTTGTGATATAAAAAAATGAGACCACAAGAAATCATTTCAAAACTTTTCCTACCTTTAATGTGACCTGTACAATTCAATTGAAAAGCAAACAAATCTGTTAGGGGAAAAATATAAAAAACGTACAATAAGTTGTTGCTTAAGTGTGCACACCCTTAAAGTAATACTTTGTTGAAGAACCTTTTGCTTTAATTACAGCATTTAATTACTGAAAATTAACACAAGATGATGTAGTAGTAAAATCACAATGCAAATAAAAAACAGTTTCTTCATAGATTTAAGTTATTTGGATTTTCCATAATGCATTGCAGGTGTGTGTAAATCAGCCCCTACCCTAATATCATTTTATGGGTGCTGTTATTTAAAACACTTGAATGAACTAAAAAAAAGTACATTATAACCTTTATTTTTTTACAAAATCAATTGTAACTATATAACGATGAGTACAAAAAGAAAATAAATTAATAGTAAAGCAAAGGCACTTGCAAACATGACTAATACACTTAAATATAATGAAACACCCAAATGTAAATGCACATAACACTGACAGAAAATAGTCAAGAAAAAGTCCTTAACAGTGTAATGCACACGCTCTGGGAAAATAGTCTCAGATTATGTAACTTTAAAACATTTTTTTGAAGGGGGTAAGACCCCTTGCACCCACCATGTGCACTCTAACATCCCTTGCTACTTTAAGTATTCTAACTTCAATATCGCACAATACTGGGAGGAGGTGATACTCCCCAGCCATGGTATTGCAACAGTATTTCCCAACTGCTGATTATCTGTTTTGTTAGCCAAAGTGTATTAACAAAACAGATGGTTTGTTTAATGACAGTCAACTAAATTAATGACTGCCATACATAGATGTGCATAAAAAGAAACACTCAAATGACAAAGTGCATAATGTTAACACAAAATAATTGAAACTTTAAAACAATCTTTTTTGCAGGTAACCAACTCACACCATACCTATAAACCTGCAAAGTCCTTCCCTTCACCAACATAGAATTTATACAAGCTGAAGCACTATGATAGCTGTTATCAAACTCATAGACTATATTCTGCTCAACATAGAAAAAAGAACCATAACAGAGTCCATATTTATTAACTTAGGCCTTTGATAGTCTAATTTCTAATAAACTTCCTCCTATATATTGGTATCAGCACTCAGGCAGGCTAGTGATTCAAAAACTTTCTTAATTACTAATCCTTTAGTGCACACCATTGTCTCTCTTCCTCATGCTCCCACCTTCATAAAGTCATTCCACAAGGATCCATCCTTTCTCCATCTTATTGTCCCTCAACATCAATAGCTTATCTTTAGATGTCCACAACCCCCATCAACCCTTATTTATGTTGATGTGATGATAATTTACATATCAGATCCTTCACTCTACCAAATCTCAAAACTCTTATAGTTAGAACTTGCAAACCTTAGTCTTTTGCTTGAGGACCACAAACTTGCTTGAAACCTCACCAAAACAAAAGTCATGAAATTTGGAACTCCTCACAAACTCAACAAACTACTCTCAACTGGAGCATTACTATACTCAACAAAGTCACAAAATAAAAGACATGTCGTACAAATACCTATGGATGTGTTTAAAACCACACCCTAAACTTGCAGCACATAACTCTCAGCCTCTTAGTCCAAGAAATATGGACAAAGGCAAAAATAATTGGAGGACAAAGGCCCCAAAATAGGGACAACGTTTAAATATTGCTGTTATAAGCTTAGAAAATTGCTAAAAAATAACAGGTTTTGTATTAGTATGCATCTTCTAAAGGATCTGAAATCTGAAACTCAAATGTCTGCCATTATTTAGTGACTTCAATCCTTATTTTTTTTTCCAGAAAAACACATTTTTTGAGCAACAGACCAAAATTATGAGGCAAAAATCTGGACAGTTGAGAGGTATATTGCAGCACCACATCAAAGTTAAACAAACTATTATTTTAGACAAGGAAAATTTCTCATTTTCTAAGTACACAGACATTCCATAGTTAAAGGGGTTCTTCTCCCACCAACAGATCACTCCCCTACTTAATAGACTCCTTCTCTAAAAAGAACTGCATCTTCTTAACCCTCTTTCTCAGATGGTTCACTGTTACATCCTACATAAAGCTAAATGGCCTCACATCTTACAAAGAATCACTCTGCTCCTTTGGTCCATATTATTTAAACTCATGAACATTAAAACCTTCACCTTCCTCACCAGCAGTCTCAGAGTAAGAGATCCACCATATAGTCTTAGATGGCATTCCACCTTCATCCCCAATATCCTTGTACCGAATACAAATGTAAAATATACAGAGCATGTATTCTCCATCCTGGGACTCATACTATGGGAACAAATCCACAAACAAATAAAAGACAACCTCCCCTACCACACTTTTAGGGAAGGAACTAAAAAACCTTCCTCTTTAAGCAAGCCAAATGTAAATACCCATACAAAGATAACATCACTTTACCCCAAAGACCCCCTCCAACTTACACTGTCCACATAGACATATCCCATGGGAATATGCACTGTTACTTTATACTATAATTATACCAAAATACTATCAGATAAATTTCTTATCTGACATGTTACTCTTGTAAATAGTATACAGTTTCCCTTGTAAATATTGTGCAATACTTAACTGTAACTTACTGTTGGGGATATATGTGTTCACTACTTCATGTTCTTCTGTAGCATATGTATATGTCTCTTCTTATATATCCAAAAAAAGACACAAACTCTATAAAATAAAGAGAGCTAGGCTATATGAACATTTACTGAACCTGAGCTACTTTATTACAATAATGTGAGTCTCTTCTTGTTGACCACACACATTGCATTTTGCATAAATCTACAACAGTGCTAAACCCAAAACTGGTCTGTATAGATAAATGTTCTACCCTGAGTAACTAATTAAGACAGAAAGAAAGAAAAAAAAGAAAGAAAAAATAGAGTTCAGCTCAAATACAACATTTTTTGATATTCACATGTAATATTCCTGACACATATGGTTCTGTCAAGTTCAGTTCATTTCAAATGCAATGCTCCTGCTAGCCAGAAACAATCAAGCATTTCTTTCAAAGGCCACAAACAAAGAGTTACGTCTAAGAAACTTCTCTTTATACTTTCATACAGGCAGGAATATATACAAGTGGCTTCATTTCCGTATGGTAAAACCTCCTCCCTTTTATAAGAACACCCTCTGTCTCTGTGTTCTTTTCTTTTTGATTCATGTAATTACTCCAGAGTCTTCCCTTGTACTGATACCCTCTTCAGAACCAAAAGCAAGGAATCTGCTGAATAACAAGGTAGTGGACTTTAGCTAACCCTATATGCAGCTTGTCCATCATAAAGGGACAGTGCCCACCATCCACTACTATATATATATATATATATATATATATATATATATATATATATATATATATATATATATATATATATATATATATGGGTAGGCTTAAAATGGCCCACAGGAGCAGATAGCCTAGTACTGGCCTGGAAACCTAGAAACCCATATATATATATATATATATATATATATATATATATATATATATATATGTGTGTAGTTAAAATATTCTAAAGAGCATAATATTAACAACAAAAATATCTAAAGTCAAAAATATCTCAAGGCATGAAATGTTGTGACACCATATATTTGTTAGATGTGTTATATCGGATGTTCTTTGAAATGTCAAGTTACACAAATCTCAAATGGGTGAACATTTGCCTCGAAAGATTGAAATCCAAAACACTGAAAAAGGAAAACACTTATGTTTTTTGCAGGTGGCAAGCCTCCCTGCACCACCCATGTTGGGGGCTGTGCCACTACACCCCCTGTTAATTATATATATCAACTCCAAGATCACTCTATAGTTGCGGAAAGGGCAAATTCCCCAATTCCCACTGTTCACAATCTTGTATGAACTTCACACCAGCAGAAATGACCAAATGAGTTTTGATTACTTCTACTTCTACCAGTATAGAAAACATTTTACATTATGAACATTCAATTATGTGGAGTGTTTCCATTATGTAATATTATATTGTATCTAAATGTCAATAAAACACATAAACAAGCGATCCTAGTTGAGATATCAATAAAAAATATATCGACAGCAAAAAATATCTAAACATAAAATACTGGTCAAAATTAAAGTTGTACCAGGGAAGGGCTTAAGCCCTTTCCCCACTGTTTTGCAACTTTGGAGTTGGTATATATAATTAGCAGGGGGGTTCCTCCCCATGGCAAAACATTAATTTTGGATGTGGATAGATTTTGTCAATATTCTGTGTTTAGATATTTATTGCTGTCAATATTTCTGTCTGTTTTGCAATCACTCCTAATTGTTCCATACACAAATTGTTATTCTGTTTTATATCTCTGAACTATAGGTACTCTCTGCAGTGAATTTATCAACTGTTATTCTGTTTTATATCTCTGAACTATAGTTACTCTCTGCAGTGAATTTATCAGTGGCACAGCTTTTGGTTGAAATTTTATACAATATTTTGTCTTTAAACAACCTAGATCCTCAAACAAATTTGAATAGCTTTGTATCATCCATATTTTCAGTCTTTGCATATTTTACTTTTGCATCTGCATAGAATCGATGCTGATAAAAATAATATACTTTCTCTTGTTTCTCATATATAGATTGAAATTCTGCATTTTATTCAATTATGCCTTTTTGCATAATTTAAATAAGTTTTCTATTGTTTTCAGCATAACATTGCCCTCACTCACATACAGCCTGCACAAATATTGTGTCTTTCAGGGTTTACATGTGAGTTATACCGGCTATTGCTGCTTATACGTTCTTAGATTCATAGTTTCATAGGTTCATAGATAAGGACTAGTCTCCTTGTGATCCATTTTAAGCCTAGCCAGTTTCACTTTTTGTGCTTGAAATAACCTATCGCATTTAGTTATAGACTGTCTTTGCCCATCCCTTGGTTGATAATTATGTATTACCCCAATGTAAATAGCTGGGATCATACCATAAATAATTTGTGGGGACCCATGCATGACATAAAGCATTTAGGAGCTGCTTCTGTCCATTACAGGAGGCAATCCTGGGGTAAATGTTCTGTTGTCCATCCATAGCTCTAAGTTGCCCTTGAATATGAACAGGGATGAACTGTGTTTATTGTGGATGTGGAGTCTGTTCCACAGCAGCGATATCCTGATAGATATACCTGTCCCTCCTATCCATTTTGTTGATTTTGCAGAATAGGTTTAGATCCCTAGTCTACTCTAATCATTGGAGTCTGCTCACAGTGATTTTTATTTGCATTTTTATGTGTATTTTCTATCTGTATTGCTTGAATTCTCTTGATAATAGCTAGACACACAGCTGGTTTCCTTTAATGCAGCTTGCAGAGTCATTATTAAAAAAACTCTCTGTATACATTTTTATAAACACTCTTTAGACTGATATGACCCCCGGTCTTCAGTTTTGTTCTGATTACGACACATGCATACATTTTACTTGTATTTTAAAGCCAAACTTCTAAACAGTCAAACAGCTGTAGTGTCAAACAAACATAACAGATTTGACACTATTCTCAGAAACATTTTCAGACCTTTGGTTACACTTTTTTGCTTTGTGACTCCTGTTTCTGACTTTGTCTTGCATCTCAATCTTTGCGCTGATATCAGTCTGTAGAATAGCAATGTTCTGTCTTTGCTTAATTTTCTAGTGTAGCATATTTTCACATAATGACACAAAGTATCACACATCCTACAAACTTTATTCTTGGCTTTATACTGCCTGTTTTCTTTCCTGCAGCACAATGAATTGGAATCATTTGCCAGTATGTTTCAGGAAGTCACAAATATTAACATTTTTCAAAATGGAATAATATTTTAGGTATATGATCCCATGACACTGGAGTGTATTTTAGGCGATGGTCTGTGGGCATGAAGGCAGGGTTCTACACATCTATGAATATACTTATGAATACATTGGATATAAATCCTCACTGTTCAGTTGTTGCTACTTACCATCTTGTTGAATGTAAGTTTTTAATATGCAAGAATTTTTTTTTGCAAAAAGCTCTCATTTATTAACTTAATTGATAGTTTAGCAACATCAATAAACTCTGGGGTGTGCCAACCCTATATATTCCAGACTTCACTGAGGTAACCTTATGTTTCCTTTTTAAATGTAAAAAGTGCAGGACAGTGCCAGAACATATAAAACCAGCCACCCACCTCCTAAATGCCACAACTCTGACATAGAGATGACACATTTGGGAATATCTTGGCCAAGTGGGTCAGTATATAAAATAACTTGGCACTGCCATCCAAAATATTTGTACTTTCTTGACTTTGCCACATACCTGGGTAAAATCAATATCTTTTCTCACATATCTTTGACAATTGGGAAGGTAATTTTTCTTTCCCATAATTTTCTAAATGTGTCTATAGACTGGCAACATTTCAAATTAAATAGGTTATAAGCTTTACTTGTCTGTCCCTTAAACACCTGTGTTGCATCACTGTTTTTAGTATAGTCCATGAGATTAAGGAAGGATACCAATCCCTCTGTCCCACCATAATAACCAATCTATGTGTCTCCCCTGTCAAGTAACTATATAAGCCCCTTCCATGTTCTTCTGTTCAAACTGTCCTGAGAAGCTTTCCCATTCTAGGTACCCCTTGTCCCTAGAGATATGTCCAGTATTTCAGCTGGTGACACATCCTAAATGTACACTTGTATTCTCTGGATAAGGAAGCAAAGGAAGAGGTTTTTAATAGGAAGGAATTCAGTCTTCCATTGGTCCAGATTGTGTTTATCCACAATTTGAATAATCACCCAGATAATTTCTGTCAATAGCTTGGAGAGCAGATTATTTATTACTGACTAATCCACATATAGGTACTCATTGAAGCCTGTATAGCCACTGACATCATTATCCAATCGAATGATGAGTGAAATGCTCATTAAATGCAACTACATAAGTCATACAATAACAAAGTCCACAACACCTAGACATACCAGAGAAAGTATAAACAGAGAACATCAGCAGAAATTTTGTTTATCACTACCCCATATAACATTCAAAATCTGTGCCTTTAATCTTCTTAGGAAGTCACTTGTTAAGGAAAGCAGAATACTTAAGCTTGGGATAATATTAAGGGAAGATTAAGCCAATTAACAACTCAGATCCTTTGCTTCATGTCTGTATAAAGACTTCATCGTTGTTTTAAGAGCTGAGTAATATTGAAACTCAGTTTTTGTGTACATTGAATTTCTTCCCTGACCAACCAATCAAATAGATTAATATTATACATAACCAAGGAATGTCTTTCTCTGAATTTAGAAGGTACACTGAGATGAAATCAGTGTATAACTCTATCTTGTGACAGAAGCCTGAGTATTGAAGTCCAGCAATTGTATCTGACCTCAGCCTTGATGCCAGGTGTTTAAAATATAGTGCAATAGTAAGGCAGACACAGGTAATCCACATTCTATTTGTCAGCAGAAAAGAAGAAGAGGCTGTGGTTCCTAATTTAATTCTACCATCGAACCCCTATATATTTTCCATAAGACCTCTAGAAAAGGACCGAGAAATGAATGGTTACACTAAGAAAAGGTATCCCCAATTAACCCAATCAAATGCCTTCTTGGCATCAAGACTGGGCAATACCAAAAGGACCTTAGTCCTATCTGTGTATTGAGTCAACAAAGTAGTTTTTAGTAAACTATTACTGGTGGTACATCTGCTATTCTGGCCATCATAACAGCCATGAATAACATGATTAAGTACAGATATAAGCTTATATAAGGCTTATATGAGGCTGTCTGAGTAGGATCCTTGTTCACTGTTAGTATTAAAGAGATGACTGCTTGCCTCAATGATACAGGGGATTTCCACCACTAAGAATACTATTAGCCAATTTGGTAAAAGCTAGGGTAAATTTATGCATACCATGTTTATAAAGCTTTATAGTGAAGCTGTTGAGTTTTGGGTATTTACCTGCTGTTAGCTTGGTCATTGCCAGATTAACCTGAGATCAATCTTTTCCTCTCATATAAGGGCCAGTAAGTCATTCCTGTGCTTTTCAGTGAGTGAAGGTACCATCACTAATTTAGGAAAACATCTGATGCTCACTTGAGTAACCAAGCTAGATGGGTTTGCTTTGTATAACACATTGTTTTAGTGTTTCACTAATAGAGGTGAAAATCTCACTATTATTATTATTATTACTATTATTATTATTATTACTATTATTATTATTATTGAACTGCGGTGGTGGTGCTGCAGTAGCGTTGTCGCCTCACAGTAAGACGTTGTCCTGTTTGATTCTCAGCTAAAGTGTCTTCTGTGTAGAGACATGAGTGAATGGGCATACCTTCATTGAAGGTTGTGCGTCAGAGCTGGCAACTCGGTACGTAAAAATCTACTGCCAATCATTAGCAGACCAGAGTTCTGCTGTGGCGACCGATAACCGGGAAAAGTCGAAAGACACAACAACAACTATTATTATTATTATTACTATTACCATGCAATGCTATCTTAGTATTGAATATTTCTGCCACCTGACTTGGGAATCATAGTGCCCTTAGAGAGTTGCTGAATGAAGCTTAATTTCAAATATGACTTAGTTTACTTTAGTTTACTTTACTTTGCAATCAAGCAAAACCTTAATTTTAGTTTTTACCATCTATATTACTTCTGAGTTACTGGTCCTATATTCCAGGACTCCACATCTTTGCTCCATGAGAAGGACATTCTGTAGTGAGATAAGCTATAGCGAGTTCTGGATTTGGACCACTCCATTCATACATCTCAACCTCTTAACACAAGAAATCTGGACAAAGCCTAAAATAATGGGGGGACAAAGGCCCAAAACTAGGGACAGATTTTAAATATTGTGCTTATAAACTTAGAAAGCTGCTAGAATAACAACATTTGTGTTAACATGCATTTTCTGAAGTAAATAAAGTCTGAAACTCAAATATATACCATTATTTGTTCATTATTTAATGACTTCAAGTCCTCTGTGATTTGTCAGAAAACCATAGATTTTATGAGGAACAGACCAAATATTTGAGGCAAACATCTGGACATTCTGTAAATTTCTGTACAGCTGAGAGGCATGACTCCATTACTTGCTTACAAACAGTCTCTAAAGGATATTTCTGGTCAGTGAGAATGCTCCCTGTTCTTTCGGGTTTTTTCCAATGCCTGAGCCATTCTTTATATTTAATGTTAAAATCTCAGCCCCTGCAATAGGATAGGAGTGTTTTCTAAAGCCTTTCTGCATGCTCCCATCTCCATGAAAATTCCAGCACTAATCAGGCATGATCACAGATGCTTACAGGCTGATAAGACATTTTCATAACTGAAGACGCATGCTGTCTTGTGATAAAACATTATCAATCCTGGACTATAACAAAAACATATATGAGAAGCAGATATAGAGGGAGGTTGGAAGCTTCGACCAATGATAGAGATATACAGTTCCTATGTAATAATCAAACTATTTCAGGGCTTTAAAAAAAAGGGTGTATTAAAACCCCCCAGGGCCCTAAATTTGCTCTGATAATGGTACAAACAGTATATTGGTCCACCCCTTCCCCACCCCATATTACAAGCGTCTCTTGAAATTTCACCCAAGTCCTATCTGGTAAAATCTCTAACAGAAGTACCTGGAGATATAACTACTTCTTTCAACCATTCAGCTATCATAAAAAAATATGACATTCCTCTTTGGAGGAATGTGCAATCTTTCAATTACAACACAAAAAGGAAAAATTATTAGCATAATTATTAGGAGGAGGAACATTCCCTCTATAAAGAGAAATAGTGTAAAAGACACACAACTCCACCAAGCAATAGCATGCAGAAAGGCTATAAATAGTCCTGCATATCTATATTACTCCACATGCATAATCAATCACTGACAGTCATATTCATGCTGCCACCAGCTCAGTAAAATCACTCCAAAAATCCACAGTTTATCAATTATTCAAGCTGTGCTAAAGTCTTAGTGGCAATGTTACTTAACACATCACTTTTTAACTCTCCCCATCTTTGATATAACTGTTCAACATTCATCTTCATGCATCCATTACTGTGGCCAATATTCTTCTTGAATTTGTTGCAGGTGCCTCCTTCTGCTTTTGAAACCCAGATGACTTTAATATAAAGGGAAAAGTTCCAATGACTTCTGTCCATCATGCACAGAATCTGACAGGGATGGGGTAATCAGGTTTAACCTTGCTTGAGCACTCTTCACTAATGATGAAGTTTTCAGCTTTGACATAGCTTCTTCTGAAGAGACAAAAGTGCAGGATCCACTAGGGAGACAAACACTTTCAGGGTAGTAAGGTATAATAACTCACATCTCCATTCATCCAATGTGTAAATTGCAAGCGCCTTGCCTAAAAGCTGCTTGCCAAGTATGAGTCTCATAGGAGGAGTCATTATCTGCCAATAACTTTCTATTGTTTACTGTGCAAATCTTGCCTGGCATCCAGAAAACAGAAAGCTCTTTTTCCTTGAAGAGATATGTGGAAAATCACACCGGGGTTGGCCTAAGGAACTTTTGTCCCTACATAGCGGATAAGGCCACCCTATGACCTCATTCAATAAGCATCTCATGCTTTGTATGTCACATCATTCTGAGAGCTTTGTTTTAATATATCTTGCACAGTCATCTTTCTCATTCTGTTACTTCCTTCAATATTACATTTTTGCACTTCCTACAGTACTCTTGATCTGTGAACTTTGCTTCAGAGTACTTGTGCCTTGCCATGATGTTTTCCAATTGCTGCTTAGTTTTTGGTAATAGCTGAACTGCTCTGCAGGAGCTGATCAGCATGGACTGTAAGCACCTGCTACATATCTTTTACTTGAGAATCAGTTCTGGTTACATATTCCAGTACAGAGGTATTCATTTTTGAAGTTGTGCCATCAACAAGTCAAATTTCCTACCAATATTCTCAATTTGCACAATCTCCTGCTCTCTATAGCCAAGTAAGGCAACGTCCTGAGTGGCATTGAAGTGGCTAACCACTTTATATTGTTTATTCTCCCTTTTCTGTTACTGATCTTCTTCTTAGGCATCCAGTTGTCATGTTTGCAGATTATACCTCCATAAAATACAAAAGGAAGAATTGTTTTGTTCTTAATGCTCTGAACTGTTTTGAAATAATAGTGGGAGGGACGTAGTCAAGCTAAAATAACTTAAAGCATGTCCATCCATACCAGAAGTTAAACTTGCCTAATATATTTTATGACAAAATATAGTTCCATTGTTTTTTTATTTATTATTTAATATGTTCTGGCTTTATGTTCTCTTTATATCATATACAATACCAAATTATACATATTTTATGCAAAAAGTCTGATCTTTTTCTATTTTATTTTGTTGAGAATGTCGGCCCTCTGATTTTGTTTTCTCAGAGCTGAGTATCCCTACCATGACATAATGAAAGACTCAACTCAATATTCCTCACTTCCTAAATGAATACATGTGCTGCTGTATTCCCACACCAAATGCCTCAGTAGTAGATTATTTAGTGCTACAAAGACAAACTGTTAATTAGGTCTTGCAAGTGGGACACCTCACACTGAAAATTAACACATACTGTATAATTGTGTAGTGAAACCACAATGTAAGTGAGAAGCTCCTGTTCTAAAGAGGTAAGCTGTTTTCCTTACATATAATGTTTTACAGCTGTATGCAGTTTATTGTTTAGTGCCTACCATGACATCATTTTACGTGAAATCATAAAGAAAAACTGAGTAAACAGTGAAACTAAAAACACACTATAATCTTTGTTTTTGTTTTTTTGCAAAATCTCTTGCAACTTTAAGATGAGGAGTATAAAGGAAAACAAAGATGCTTCTGAAAGTGACAGGTACAATTTAACGATATTAATTGAGGATGCGGTGGTGCAGCCGTTAGCGTTGTCGACTCAGAGCAAGAGGCTCTCTGGTTCAATTCTCAGCTGGAGCACCTTCTGTGCAGAGTCTGCATGTCCTCCCCATGGTTGAATGAATTTAAAGACATGCAGGTAGGTGCGTTCATCTGTGTGCCTTCCTTGAAAGTTGGGTGCCAGACTGGCAACTTGACACCGTAAAAATTCACTGCCAATCATTAGCAGACCGGAGTTCTGCTATGGTGACCTCTAACTGGGAAAAGCCAAAAGACAATTTATAGTACATGCAACTGTAGACATCTGTATTGACTGGCAGACACCTGTGATTGGATAGGTTTGCCTGCTATGATTGGTAA
Organism: Protopterus annectens; assembly: GCF_019279795.1. Taxonomy (NCBI): domain Eukaryota; kingdom Metazoa; phylum Chordata; order Ceratodontiformes; family Protopteridae; genus Protopterus; species Protopterus annectens. The sequence goes on from NC_056728.1 coordinate 721,226,617, forward strand.
GAGTTTATACAGAGATATGTGAACCTCACAGAAAGTGTGCATGTAGGAGTGTAATTCATGTAGGTGTCCATGACCTTCAGTATGCATGAGGGCATGGCAAGTATGATTAACATCTCATTATTCATGCTTCCTGTATGTTGGATGTCACAGCCCCAGTGTGGTTCCTTCCTTTGTGGCTACCTAGGCTGAAGTATCTCCCATTCCTGCCAGTGCACCAGTGTGTGTAGGTTGTCGATTTTTTTTTTTTTTATGTTTGGTTGTTTTGTTTTGTTTTAACCATGCTTGCTTTTGTCAGTCACCTTTGTATCCCTACACTCATTTCAAATGCACGTTGTGTATTGCTTTCCTGCTCAGCAGGTCCAGGTTCTCTTATGACCCTCATTCATTTTTATGATTTTTTTCTGTCACGATGGTACAGTACAGTGCAGATGCATTATAGTCATATTTATTCCTGCACTTTCCAAATAGTACATGGCCTCATATTTTGTGGCAGACCTGTTTACATATATGCAGTACACCAAATAACTATGTGACGTGATGTCACTTTCATTTTTAGGACACCACCCAGCACTAGCAGTGAATTGTTTAGGGCTCTGCTAGTTAGTTTTCTCCATGAGCCAGCTCTGTTAATGCGAACCATGATTATGAAACCCACCCACAGTCATGCTTTTCCCTCCTCAGAATATCTGTGGTAAATGACACGTACAGTTTTATGGAAATCTTACTAGGGCATGAGCTTAAAATCCCAGCTACTGCCGCTGAGCCTTCCCACTCTTCTCACCTGCTGTATATGGAGAGTTGAAAGTGGCACATTTCACAATGGCTTCTATTACATAGTAATTCATAAAACACATATGTTTTGTGAGCAAATAGCTTTCTCTTTCACCACTCATGGTACTGTTTCTAGTGTATTGGTACTACATAAATGTACAGTGCAACATATTTGCAGAAACACTACTTTTGGCAAGACATTAGACAGAAATTGCCCAAGAAATATGATTAAGTACATAAAATGTTAAGTATTTGCTCACGTATGTTAATTATTTCAAGACAGTAATAAATATTGATTTGTTGCATAATTTTTAACTCAGTAGTAGCTGAATTTTATGTATTAAGACCTACATACATGCATATTATAATTTTATACATTAATTCTGGTATGAAGTGTAAAACAATCAGTAACATCTGTATGTTACCTAACATATAACATATGATATAGTAGAAAGCTTCAAATCCTCACCAAACCCAGTTAACTCCACTGAACACCCAATTACATATAACACCAAACTATCCCAGCATGTAAACAGCTGCACCCTGTAGGAACAAGTGCAGGACAAACCACAGAAACAAAACCACAAGAGAATTTTGACCAAAAGTAGGAAGATCAGTTCCAAGAATGCTAGAACCTTTGTCACTGAAGTAAACAAACAACTCAAAAGCTTAATAAAATCCACCAAAACCAAGTTTGAGACTAAAATAGCTACCCAAGCCTAAAACAACAGCGTTTTTTTTATTTATGTTTGTATTCCCAAGAACACAACACAGCAATGCACTGAGCTAATTGAAAAGAATGTTAACTACATTAAAGCTGAAGATATAACCAACTTGCTGGCTGATAAATTTAGCTCTAACTTTACTCCTTTCTACCTTCCAACTGTCCCTCAAGATATACCTGAAACTGGCCCGCCTCCTACTGTCACACAAGATCAGATCCTAAATGTGTTATCAAAAGCTTGAAATACTGCATTGATGTATCCTGACTATATACCTGGATGCATCTTAAATAGCATGAAGCACAATTTAGCCACACTCCTAACAACACTGTTCAGACTCAGCCTCTATACAGTTATTCTAGCAAGAGAATAGAGAACAGCTACAGTCATGCAATTGCATAAGGTAAGACCTTCTGCAGATCAAGGCAATTACAAACCTATAAGTCTGACCAGCCACATATGCAAAGTGATGGAAAGACTTATTGTGGAACTAGTCAATAAGGACATAGGGAACCTCCAAACACTGGACCCATCTCAGTTTGGATTTGCCAAAGGCAGTATATGCTTACCCAAGCTTCTACTTCTTTCAACTTTTCCCTTTTGGGGTCACCACAGTGGAACAATGGTCTGCAGAATGATTGGCAGTGGAGTTTTACAGTGTCAGATTGCCATCCCAGCACCCAATCTTCTACAGAAGACACACATATGCACACAGTCACAGCTAAGACCAATTTAGAGTGTCCAATCCACCTTCAGTGTGTCTTTGGGGATGTGGGAGGAAACTGGAGTACCTGGAGGAAACTCCATGTGACTGCAGGGAGGTCATGCAGACTCTGCACAGAAAACATCCCCAGCCAAGGATTGAACTCGAAAACCTCTTGCTGTGAGGTGATGGTGCTAAACGCTGTACCATATGCTTACTCAAGCTGGTAGACTTTTTTTGAAAGGGTCACCAAAGCAATGGAATAAGGCAAAATGGTACACACCACATGACTTAACCTGGCCAAAGCATTTGACGCAATCCCCATACAGGCAAAGTAGAAAAGCTAGATATACTGGAGTAAACCTCCTATGTCACTCAATGGACTGCCAGCTAGCTCACAGAGAGGACGCAGGAAATCAAAATAGGAGAAGCTAGCATCAGATAGAGACCCGTCACCAGTGGAGTTCCCTAGAGTACTATACTGAGACTTCTTTTGTTTGGCATTTACTTCTGTGAAATAAAATCAAATATGAGAGGGCTCTGGCTGACTAAGTTTGCAGATGGCTGCAAGCTAGGAGGAGTCACTGAATCCAAAAATGACCTAGCCATCATACAGGAGAGTTTGTCTCAAATAAATAACTGGTGCCAAAATCATGAACTGAAACTAAATTTCAAAAATGATCGTATCCTTTAGAAAGTCATCTACCCTGGGGAACTACCACACTGACAATATGCCCCTAAGAGTTTACCCTGTGTTTGGGATTTGTGACCTTATATGGATAGTGACCTAACCTTCAACTAATGTGTTTTCATTGTTGTAAGAATGCCCATCTATATTTCAGAGCTTACAAACAAAGGAATTGGAAGCTAATTTATTGTAAATTATACCATGACCCCCCCAAAACGTGCACGCTGATTGGCCAGCGTGCACATTGTAAATCGAGTTATACTAATGGAAAAAGGTCCGGTCGCCCGGACTTTTTTCCATTAGTATAACTCTACTTTTAAAACACTGTCTCGCTATGTTAAATGGGTTTAACATAGCGAGACAGCTTTAAAATAAGCAACGGAGATCTTCGTTGCTTATTTTAAAGCTGTCTCGCTATGCTAAACCCATTTAACATAGCAAGACAGGTTTTAAAAAAAAAGCAGCGGAGAAAGCAAGATCTCCATTGCTTTTTTTACTGTTTCGCTATGTTAAATGGGTTTAACATAGCGAGACAGTTTTAAAATAAGCAACGGACATCTCCGTTGCTTATTTTGAAACTGTCTCGCTATGTTAAACCCATTTAACATAGCGAAAACAGTAAAAAAAAAAGCACGGAGATCTTGCTTTCTCCGTTGCTTTTGCCCACAGCTCTGATGTACTGTGCAGGCGCGCAGTACATCAGAACTGCCGCGGATGCCAGACATCTGCGGAAGGGCAGTAAACAGGCATTATACTATGCCATTATTTAAGAAAAGTAATAGTTTCTTTTCTTAAATAATGTCATGGTATAATAGCAATAACCCACTTCTGGGTGTAGGTAATGCTGTATTTAACCACGGTTGGCTTTGTTTGGTCCCTTGGGCTTCACCCTCGGGACCAAACCACGCCAACCGTGGGTAAATCCAGCATTACCCACACCCAGGCATGGGTTATTGCTATATTAACCATGTGTATCTTAGAGAAGTGTGTTTTCAATAGAGGCCTGAGGAGAAAAGTATCAACAAAATACTTAACAGAACTCGATAAGATGATCTTTAAAACTAGTAAGAACATTATAACTAACTGAAAGAAAAGATACAGGAGATATATTTGCAATATTATGAAGATGCAGGAAAACAGACGCAGAAGCAATATTGCAATTGACCACTATTCCAAAGAATATTTATATATGAAGAACATTTTTGCTAATAATACAGCAGTACATCATGCTGCTGCTCAATGTGCTTAAAAAACCTGCCTTTGCAGTCAGAACAGAATATGTTTACATGCTGCATTCGGGGAGTCCTATAGTATTGGCAGGGTTGGTGGATTGTTGCTTCTAACATCAGTGTATAACCTTAAGGAAATAATACAGAGCAGCTCAAATAGAGAGAGAGAGATGAAATTGTCGCTGGTGGGCATAATTTCTAAAGAAACTTTTATAATCAAATAAGAAAAAAAGGCTGGTTTAACAAAAGTAAACAAAGTGAAGCAAGGAATAGTTCTGAAGACAGTAGGAAGTAAGTGGGGTAGGAGGTAACATAGGTAGGTAACTGGTAACTGTGATGTAGTACAGGAAGGGAAGCAGGCTTCATAGATTTTTTTTTTATTTTTTGTGGGTAAAGCTTTGCTCTTTAGATGATCTCTTTCAGATTTGTCAGGTAACAGATAGAGTGTTCTAAAACTTTGGAAAACAGGATAAAAATGTAAAATCTTCATGTTTATTCTGATAAAATAGAGTTAACGAACCATTAGCAAGATGAACTATGAAAGCCATTACATAATTAATTATGTGGATATACAGGTTATTACAAGACACTATAGGCCGTTATCACATGCATCCGACTGAGATGTTATTAAAATCTCGATAATATAGTTACCATAACTATTCCCTTTCTGAATATGTATCATCAGTAATACACAAGTAACCCACTTATAAAACTCACAGTGATGAGTCTCTAAGAAACTGGTAGCATTAAATCTAACAATTGTGTTGTATGCTATCTGTATCTTTGGCAGTAACCCAAAGCTGAGACTGGCAAGAAGTAGAGTCATAGATGGGACTTGTTCATATGTCTCCATGTCTTCTTTCATGTAAAATTTATTATGTCAGAACTTTCTTCATATTTTGGTTTGAAGGAAGGCTTTATATTTGGCAAGGAGGTCAAAATATCAGTCTCAAGAGATAAATATTCAATGATTTACTAGTGTCTAAAGCATAAAAAACAATCTGTGCCTTAGTAGCATTGACGTGCGGGTCAGATTCAGTTAGCCATCATTATATTTTGGAGATTGTATTGGAGATGGGATCTCTTATCACAAAAACTAGTGACAATGCATAATAATTTGGAGTCTTCAGAATTCTGGATGAGCTTGGAAAGAGCAGAGTGTGAGATCATATCATTAGCAAAAATGGTAAACAGGAAGGGCACAAAGCCTGAACTCTGGAGTTCTGCCAAGGAAACCTCATTATGATGAGTAATCATCCCACTTCACTGGATGTGTTCTGCCAGCTAAAAAGCCAGATAACTAATTTACTGATTGATGTTGGATACCACAGTCAACAAGATATAGTAAAAGAAGCTTAAGATTAACAGTGGCAAAGTCTTTTGAAAGATTTAGAAAGATGGAATAACAAAGTAGCCCAGGATCAATGAAAACTATGACAGTATATGGTTCACTTCAGGGGAGAAATGACAGAAACAGTAAATGCCATTTTCTATAACTGATGATGAAATATACTGGCACTATAGTGTGTTATTTTAGTTTGTCTTTTCTCAGAAAAAAGTTTATGCCAGGCCAATCTACCCATAAGCACTTTTTTGAAAAGTACGTATTGAGCTGCAATGTATTAAATCTAGGAGAGTCATTTTATTTATTTATTTATGTATTTTCTTTGTTAGCAAAGCAGATGGACTGATCCTTGGATCCTTTTCAGCTGCAATCAGGGTGCCAAGGCACAATAATATACAAGTGAGTCCACAATACAGAAATGATAATATGTTGACATACAATAAAACGTTTAATGTACTAACTTATAGATGGCATCCACTGGTAATCAGTGAATCAAGTGGAGAATATCAGGCACAAAAGTGTACATTAATTTAGCAGTGTTGTGTTGATAAAATTAAAACACACCATAAATCTTGAAATACTAAGTTGTGGAATATGTGCATGGTTTCTGAGTCAAGATAGTATAGAATATCATGTAATAAAGGAAAGGTTTATCTGCTAAGATTTAAAGAGCTAAACTGTTATGCAGTAGTTAACATAGCACTTTCCTAAATTTGATAGAAATTTGTACATGCTGTTTTATTTGCTATGACCTATCTACAAAAAGTATTAAACTTGTTTACTGATAATATTTGCATATTCTGCCCCATGCTGGTGGGAGGAGGAGGAGGAGAGGCTGTTACTTACTGTTAAATAGCCCATACATATATTTGTCAGTCAGAAATGTAGTTAGGCCATTTGGTGTCCTCTCAAAATCACCACCTCCGAAATGAGGACTCCAAAAATGAACAAATAAAGAAGGCCAACACTCAAGTTGAGGTAAAAAAAAACACTGGTGCGGACTTCAGTGTCTGTCTATTCTCTCTTCACATATCACTAACAGTAAAAATTTTAATAAAAACTACAAGGAGAGGCCATGGAGGCCATCTGCACCCTAATATATTTATATTTAGTGTTCTGGCTATGGAAGTAGACATTTGTGTTTGATTCTGTTTATGATAAACACTGCACTCTTTTTACCAGATTCTTTGATGATATTTGCATTTAATGGAAAGGAAGTAAAGACCAGTTACTGGAGTAGCACTACCACCAACTTCCTTAGATTCACTCACCACTTTTCTGAAGAAGAAATACATTTTTGGATGTAACAGTACTAAAAGATGTTACAAATATGTCTGTTGTCTCAACAATATATAGAAATCCTACCTTTGCAAACTCCTGTCTGCACTATATGAGTAATCACCTTCATATCCAAAAAGGAGTTTAGTGAAATGACAATTTATTAAGTTTGTCAGGATTACATGCTTCTATAATTTGTTCTTCTTATAGAGACTAAATACTTTCCAGGATGTTTCTGGAAAGTGGTTATACCCCTAATATTGTCAACTAGATCTGACAAGAGATTGTGCAGGGGTACTATACAAAATATGTGTCATTGAATGGCAATGGGGAAAGCAATTCAAACAGCTGCTCAGCAGAGACCCCCTACTGCTAAGAACTTTGAGAAAGCAATGACCATGAATTATGATTATGAATTGGGGCAATGAAAGAATTATGAGTACCAACTAGAAAAAATTCACTTACTACAATAAGATGGAAGGAAAAGTGGGGGACCAACCTGTTTTTGTTTACAAAAGGGGAAGAAAATCAAGGAGAATTTGAAAACATAGTAAAAATATAATTATACTACTAGTAGCAAGGTGGGAACTTACAAGTTTGGAATCTGCCAGCAATGCAAACAATCTTCAAGGGAGACAGGATCAGTTTAAAGAAAAGACAGACATTGATTACATTTACCTTCCATTTTAACTGTAATAGAAAAGGCATTGTATACCTTGCAACATGTAATCTAAGTCCTTCTTTCTTTCTATGTAAGAAAGGCTGACAGGGTTTTTTGTAAAAGAATATATGAACACTCTTATGACATTGCCTCAAAAAAGGAGACCAATGCATTGTTTAGGCAAGCTGCAAACTGTCACACTGATGATTTCCATTTTTGTATTCTCAAAGAAGTTCCCATTGACCCCAGTGGTGAACCATGGGGACTACATCTTGAAGTGAATAAATTAACATGCAGCTGTATGTAGACACCACCACCTCTCCACCAGGGTTAAATGGTTTTGTCTCCATTTGTGATGTGCTGCAACTTGGAACTGCCAAACTGTGACAGCTGTTGTAGGATGTTTTGGTTACACTAAATTTGATTTACATGTTAGTTAAGCTCTCATTCACAAAACATTTTAAAAATCTTAAAAGCTGTATACATATTGGTAGATAAAGTTGTTTTTAGTTGTGTTTTTAAATGTTTCAAACATTTACAAACATTTGCTTTATTTACTATGTAACACTGACATTGTGCCTTTAAGACTTTGATCATGTGACTTGATTGAATTGTGTCAGTAGTTCTGATGAAGTCTTTTTTTTCTGGGATGAGAGTGCTTAACTCTATTAACTTTTGGTATAAATACTACCGTTTGAGAGCCTTCATGTGGATCCTTAGTGTAATATGTTAGTTATTACATACACACAAACGTAACATTATTTTCATATAACATTGTACTGATTACTTGTTTACTCCTCAAAGTCTATTATACGGTTTGTAACATTTTATAGGATAGAGGAAAGCCAAACAAAGGGATTAAAAAAGAAAGAGACATCCAATCCCATTTCAACTCAAAAATAGAATGGCATATCTACAAATCACCACTTGCTGCTGTAGCATTTACTGATGTTGCATAGCTTTTTGTAGAAGAGTAGATATTTATACGTCAACTTTTAGTAAGTACGAATTAAAAAGTAGTCAGTCTTACTGGCACCATCAGAGGTTGATGGAAATTAAGTGTAATCTCTGTCTGAAGGATTATGGATACCTATAATGTTGTGGATCCCAGAAAGAAAAATCATTTTTCCTTCTGCAAGGAATGCTCATTTATTTTAGATATTTTTTTATTCTCCTTGCTTCATCCTAAGACACCCTACCCAGTGTCCAACTTCCATCATTGTCTACTAGCCTTCTCCAAGCCCTCAGACTTTCTATTTAAAGGCTGGTGCAGAGGCCAAGGATGTCCTTGGGGTGTGGCTGTCAAACCATCTATGGAAGGATTTATTTTTTTTATTTATGCCTACTCCATTCCCCCCTCTTGCAGTTTCTTGGTTTTATCTAAAGGGAGAGTTTACAATGGGAGACATGCTGACATACCACCCTGCCTCTGAGGCAGTTTAGTCAGTGTCCATCTTTGGACTTCACTCCTTTCTTCACACATTCCCAGCCTCCACCAGGGATTATATGGTGAACACTCTGGAGACCACCCTCCCCCAGGATGGTAACGCCTGTCCCTCCCCTGCTTCGGCATCAGTCATCTGAGCTGCTAATCAAACCAGGGTTGGATGGGCATAAGTCAGGGCTTTATCCAACTTTACCGCTGGAATGATTCCCCAGTCATAATACTTTTAAATTTGAGGTTCTGAACAACATTATAGCTCCCAGTGATTATATTGTGATACAATACTGTCTGCTACCCACTTTCCAAATGCCTCTGAAAGTTTTATAAATATTTTAATATGCTCATTATTATAGCTGTAAATGTTGCCAAAGAGCATTACTGTCAAAGGAAAAAACTTCAAAGACCAATACACGTAAGGTTCAGTTAAGGCACTTTTAATTTACTTGCCGCATGGAGACAAAAACATGCAAATACAAGGATTTGTCTAACTACTAACAGGAAGTATGTTCAGTCTTATACTGTTTTACAAGACATGGCCTTCTAAGCTGACGTAATCAAACACAACTTTTAGCATTGTTCTACAGCAGGTGTTGCTCAGATTTTCTGCTGACATGACTAGATTTATGAGAAACTTTTGAGAAAAACAACCTGGCCTTGGTGACCATTAGTCCGTTTACAAGGCTCTATTGTACAGTGTTACTTTTCACTTCTAATTCAGATACAAGCAAATGCTGATTGCAGTTCATATTTTCAAACAGGCTTTGTCCTAATTATCTGTAACTTCTACAGCTGTGTATTTTCTCATAGCACAGCGGAACTTCTTGTCTAAGTTTCATACAAGTAGTATTGTTCTATTCATTATTTTCCTAACGCAAGCAGAAATCACCTGCTTCTCAGTAAATTTCCAAGGCACAAGCAAGATTTTAGCTAACAATACAAGGTCAGAAAGCAACTGCAGTTTGTACAGATTTATGCAGTGTGAAATAGAATAAATGTGCTAACCCTTTTCAAGCTCTAAATGCACTAAGCATATTACTAATACACACATTAATACATATTTTTCTGACATTTCTCCCCTAGTAATACTTTTATTCTACTTTCAAAATAAGCATAAACAGTTTGTTTTCTTCTCCTAACCTCTTCCACTCAGGATTTGCAGTCAAGAGAGTCATTCAGTTTAAACTTATGAAAGCATTTTCAGTCTTTTAACAGTTCTTCAAACTCAGCACTTTGATATAAGGTTTCAGAAACTGACATGTCTATAAGGTCTTTAATCAGTCTTTTCATGCAGAGGATACTACAACAAACACATACTCCCAGTAGGAGCTTACCTACACAAATGGCAATCAGGATGTTCATTAGGATGGTACCCCACCCCCCAAACCATTTCTGGAAAAAGTCCATCAGTGGGTTTGGGCCTGATTTGGTCATGGCCGATACTTGCTGAATTACCTCAAGATGATTGTCTATCTCGTGTTTATGGTCAGGAATATACGAACAGCATTCTTCTTGGATTAAAGCGCAAGTACCACCTCTCGCTGCTAGGGTGAAGTCGAGAGCCATGCGGTTTTGGAGCACTACAGTTCTCATAGCATTCAGTCCATCAGTTACCAATTCGAGAGCGGAAAAAGTTGCATTACTCATTATTTCGAGAAGTTTTGACAGTTTTCACAGCTCCCAGATCGATTTCACTGCTCCATATGCTGGTAATATGCCTGCCCACGATATAACGCTATCACTCAAGTCCATATGTGTCAGTCCTTTGCCTAGAGAGTGATGGTCTTTCCAACGCGCATCAATTTGTCCCACTGGATTTACAGGTTTTTTGACGACCTCTCGGACATTTCGAATTTTCCCATGAGGCAAAACTGCAGTGTGTCGTATGGCCGGAACCAGGTAACCCAAAAAACAACTACCGGACGAATTCTCAGGTAACCATTTGTATGCCTTTCTGCCACACACAAAATAACAGTCTTCTACTTTAGTAGTAACCTTGCTATGAATATACACTCGCCCTGCATGAAACATTTTTCTATCAATTATAGACAGTTGTTTATAAAGAACAGAATTATGTTTTACTTCATCAAGTGTTTTGTGGATCAATCCAAGAAATGAATCATAGTTTGTATTACAATAAAGATCTACATTGTTACCTTTAGTGTAACATCTATAAGGAACAGTCACATTGCAATTGCTCCAACTCACCTGAACAGTATCATTTTTATAAAAACACACAGTTTCCTTTTGTGGAACAGACAAGTGCAATGCTATTTTATCTTGTGATGTAATGGTTGAGGTATCATAAATCAAGTTCTCCCAGGTCTCATTGACCCCTAGGGGGACCGTAGTCATTAATAACCTCCCGTATGCTGTCGGCAAAGCTGTACAAATCCAGCAATTTGAAACATTGAAAGTCTCAGCATACACATATTTAATTGCCTGGTAAGTGTTAAAGTTTGGATGCCAGTTTATGAGTAACGCTTCACGTTTATTCAGTTCAGTCTGTGTGGCTGGGAAAAGAAAAGGCCACAACAAAAAGATTATTGTCACTAGTACAGTTAACAGGATGATTATGCAATACTTCTGAGGAAAGGATTGTTCTGCATTCCTGTTTCTTCTGGACTCTTATCATTTTTGCTCTTGGCATGTAACAAGATTTTTGTCCAGTTTAAAGTTTTTAACTAATTTACAGTGTGTCGGGTGAATCCAGGAGGCACGCTGCATGATTTTGACTGCAGTGGGTGTTGACAAAAGCACTTGGTATGGACCTTCCCACTTTGGAGATGCCCAATTCTTCTTCTTAACTATCTTCAGCCAGATCCACGCTCCAGGGGGCACTGCCACTTCTGATGATCTGGTTCGTTCTTTATCTGAAACAGAATTTAACTGCAACAAATGTTTAGAATTTAACAAATTTCGCATGTACTCAGCTAGTGTACTGTCAGCTTCCTGGTCTGCAGGCATGAAAGATTTCCACTGAGGTATATTATAAGCCCTTCCAAAGAGTTTTTTGAAGGGAGTCAATCCTTTTGCATTTGGAACAGTTCTCATGCTCAACAGTGCCAGGGGCAGACAGTACACCCAATTTCTTTGTATTTCCGTTATTAATTTTCTTAGCTTACTTTTTAAAATCCCATTATGCCTCTCTACTAGCCCTGCAGACTGAGGGTGATACGCACAATGATTTTTTAGAGAAATACCAAAATGTCTACTTAACTGTTGTATGGTCTGATTTACGAAGTGTGTGCCGTTGTCACTGTAGATCCTTTCCGGAATGCCAAATCTAGGGATGATTTCTTTAACAAGAACTTTGGCCACAGTCAAAGCATCTGGATTTTTAGTCGGAAAGGCTTCCACCCATCTGGAAAACATATCTACATGAAATCCAAACAGATAGTATGAAACTGATTCGGTGGTGTAGAGAAACTTCCTTGCTTGGGCTTTAACGCCCCTTGTGCATGATGTTTATTACAAACGTGGCATAACAAACAAAATTTTTTAGAATAGTTTGTAAATCCATACGTCATAAACACTTGGTTCACCAGCTGTACCATCCCCCCCCTGTTGAGACATGGCACTGCCCATAGCTCAACAAACCTGCATATCTAAACAAATTAGATGGCAATACTGGTTTTCTTTCTTTAGAGATGTGCAGCCCCTTTTCAAGAATTGCTCCTCATTTTACCCATCTTTGTTTTTCAACTTACGTAGTAAGTGTCTGCATTGTCTTTAACATTTCTAAGTCTAAAATCTCAGAGGGTTGTAATTCCTCATTCAAAAGAAATGCTTCTGAAGCTGCCTGCTTTGCAGCTGTATCAGCCCTCGCATTACCTTTTGAAGTGCTATCCTGTTGTTTGGTATGAGCTGTGCATTTACAAATAGCTACTTTCTGAGGTAACTGAATAGATTCTAAAAGATCTAAAATAAACTGTGCATGATTAATTGATTTGCCAGTAGATGTTATTATTCCTCGATTTTTCCACTGTTGTGCAAAAACATGTACAGTAGAAAAAGCATACTGGCTGTCAGTAAAAATGTTAACACATTTACCCTTTGCTAAGGTACATGCCCGTGTCAAGGCAATCAATTCAGCTGCCTGTGCAGATAAATTGTGTGGTAAAGATTTTGCTTCTATAATGTCAGTATCAGAAACTACTGCGTATCCTACTAGGTTCTGTCCTGCAGGACCCTTTTTGCATGAGCCATCCACGTAGTATGTCACCTCGGCATTATCCAAGGGAACATCCATAAGGTCTTTTCTAGGCAGTGTTTTTTGCTCAATCACCTGCAGGCAGCTGTGTGGTGTGCTATCTGCATGGGTTGGGAGCAAGGTAGAAGGGTTCAGAGTCGTACATTGTTCAATTGTCATATGAGGTTGGCTCAACAGTATAGTCATACAGGAAAGATGCCTAGCAGAGGAAAGATATGCTATCTTCTCTTGCAGTAAAATAATTGTGACTGCATGAGGCACTCTCAATGTGAGAGGGTGGAACAACACTACTGAGGCCGAAGCCTGTACTGCCATTGCAGCTGCAACTACTGCTTGTACACAGTGAGGTAAAGACTGTGCCACTGGGTCCAGTTGTGATGACTAATAAGCAATAGGGCATTGCTTGTCCCCATGCTGCTGTGTTAACACTGATGTCATATAACCTTGCTTACAATCTACAGTTTGGAAAAAACGTTTATGATAGTTTGGTAATCCCAAAACTAACGAGGATGCTATTAACTGTTTCAGTTTGCAGAAAGCAGATTCTGCTTCTGGTGTCCATTGTAACAAATCCTGTGCTGCCATAGGCTTTTTATAAATCAGGTTAGTCAGTGGTGCAGATTCCAAGGCATAGTTTGGAATCCAGCTCCGACAAAAATAGTCGTACCCAGGAAGGACATCATTTCCTTCTTGTGGTGGGTTTTGGTGCTTGCAAAATCGCTATTTTTCTGTCCTCATCTAATGTCCTGCCCTCCTTGGATATTACATATCCTAGGTATTTAACTTGTTTGTTCCAAAGCTGCAGTTTATTTTTGTTTACTTTATGTCCTTCAGTGGCTAAAAATTGTAATAGCGCTATGGTATCTTCTTTACAGTCTTGCTTGGTGGGGCCACCAGCAGGATATCATCAACATAAAGCAAATTTGACTGCCTCTTGGTGGGGTAAATCCCACCAAGTTACTCGCCATTTCTTGTGAGAAGATCGTTGGACTTTCACAATACCCCTGTGGTAGTCGTGTATATGTATACCTTTTCCCCTGAAATGTGAATGCAAACCAATGCTGACTGTCAGGGTATATCAGTATTGAAAAGAATGCATTGCTGATATCTACCACAGAAAAATATTTCTGTTGAGGTTTTAAATCATTCAACAGGGTGTGTGGGTCTGGCACCGTAGGTGCCCTTGGTATTACTGCGTCATTTACAGCTTGTAAATCTTGGACCATACGCCACTCTCCATTTGCTTTCTTAACAGGAAACAAGGGTGTGTTACATGGTGAATCAGGAGATTCCACCAGCACCCCTTCCTTAAGTAAGGCTGTTATAATAGGTTTGATTCCTACCTCTGCATCTTTTCTTAAAGGATACTGTCTTTTTTGTGGTCTAAATACTGACTTTGGCATTATAGTAACTGGTCCCGCTGTGCGAATAAGTCCTACATCTGACTTTCCTGTTGACCAGAGAGTCTCTGGTATATTCTGTAAGGCATTCTCTTCCTCCTTTAATAGGAGTGCTAATCAGCTGTCCTTGCTAGACTGCAAGTGTACAGCTGGGCGTGTCTGAGTTATCCAATTCAACTTCTGCATTTGTATTCTCTGTTCTGACAGTTCTAACTCTGTCTGTTTCTCCCATCTTGTGACTTTTTCTCCCAAGTCTACCCATTTTACATTCTTGTCCTTAGTTAAGCTAACATGTGGTAATCAATTAGATTTATAAAGTGCAAAGCGCTCCTGGGGCAATGAACAGCTGGCTACACTGTTCCGTTCTGTGTCCCAGTACAGATTACGTAATATCAATCTGTTTGCACAATTTCCAAACAATTCTCGCTCATATTCCTTATCAGGTCCTGGTGTGTTACAATAATACAGAGTACAGTGCAACAAATGCTGTTTATCAATGTCAAGGGAGGAGAACTTGCTGATGGCTACATTCATCAATTCTTCGGTCACTGCCCCTGGACCAGTCGTAACCAAGTCCTGGCTGTACCAATAAAACGCTTTACCCTCCGTTTGCACTGCAAAGGTATCAATTTGTCACTGTGCTTCCATACCCTGCATAGTCGGAACTACTGCTATACCAAATAGCTGCACAAGGTCTCTGCCCAAAAGGTTTACTGGACATTTTGCAGAAACAACAATTTTGCTTTTCTGGGTCAATCCTGAAACAGGATCAGTTATCACAATATTATGGGAGAGGGGCTCCCGATACAGCTGTCCATTAGCTGCTTTCACTAATATGTAATCAGGTGACTCTGAGTTCTCTGGCAGTTTGGAGGGATGTATCGGGGTCCGTGATGCCCCTGAGTCACACAAGAATCTGACTTCCCTCCCTTCTACCAGGCGTGTAACTTCTGGTTTTGTGTCCGCTAAATAGAGCTCTAAGCTTAATAAAGCCAAATCCAATATTTCATTTTCTTCGCTATCCGTGACTTCCTGCACTTCCTCTATTTCTTCTGTCACATTCTCTACTCCCTCTATCACATTCTCATTTGTCCTTTCTCTGATATCCCCTTCTAGTGATTCCTGACTACCATATAGTCAGTCCTCACCCTCCTTATCTTCCGTGGTTGCTTTCTTGTTTTTCTTGCAATCCCTTGCCAAGTGTCCCTTCTTACCGCATTTAAAGCATTCACCCCTTTTCTTTTCTCCCTTCAAAGTCCTCTGATCATTGATCAGATTGTTTGTTCCCCTGGGCATTTCTCTTGCCCTTTCTCCTGGACTGTACTACATAAACTTCTGCTCCATCTTCTACAGAAAATACTTGGGCTTTCTTTTTCTTTTTGCTATTAAAATGCCGTTCGGCATGCCTAGCATATTCAAGTAGTGACTGTAACCTGCTTGTACGATGATCTACCATGTATTTTGTAATAAAACTGCTTATGGGTGCAATACTGCCTTTCAAAAATGCATTCTTTAACTGCTGCTCATATGGGGAATCGTGTGTCTGATCTTCAGGAACCTGCATTCCACAGTGGTTATTAAAACATTCTAATAGTCTGGCATAATATCTGTCAATAGTTTCACCTTCCTGTTGGATGCATTGATTAATGCAAGTCCAGTCTGCCCTAGGCTTCCATTTCTCAGAGATTCAGTCTGTAAGACCTTTCACTCTGCTGTCTAATTCTGCGCTACTATGTGGGAGGGGCCTGAGCGTAGCATCATGGGGATTCCAGTCGCCACTAATCATGTGCCAATCTGGTCCCACAATTTGACTACTTTTTCTACCTCTTCTCCGTTTAAATTATAACTCAGCCTCATTCCTTGCAAATCTTCTAAGAACTTTATAAAATTAACTTTTGGATGGGGAATTCCCTCAGTGGCTTTCCGGATGTCTTCCGGAGTCCAGGGTCCATACACTAGAATAGTTGGGTCCTGATCTTCTTGCCCTGAATGAGGATTAGGCACTTCTATAAGTGGACATATTTCTTCTTCACTCATAAATCGTGAATTTCTACCCATTTGATATAACTCAATGTCTTCTTTTGAGTTTCCTGCTCGTGTTCGAGACCTGGTCTCAACGGGATCTCTAACAAACAGTTTTGCTTTTGTAGTGTCTCTACTTACAGTGACAGCAGGATATCGCAGGGGTGGACTAACTTGTTCACTTGCCTCATATTCTGGTAAAGGAGGTGGAGGGGCTGATGCTATTAAGTTATTGTCCTCCTTGTCTACAAACATTGCTTTTGAATTATTATTCTTTTGTTCCCTTCGGTTTACTTCGTCAATCCACTTGTGTGCCTGAGGAATTCCTAATTGACGTTGCTTTTTTACCTGACCTCTAGAATCGGTTTTAAGCTGTTTGACAAGTTTGACAAGCGAGGATTTTTCTAATTTACCATCAAATTCATACTTATTAACCCATTTTGAGTAGTATTTAATATTATCAGCACGCTGTGACTGCATGTATTTCGCGTCTTCGGTTAACGGCGGATTTTGGGACCTTTTTGTACAATTATTACCCATTTTATTCTACCCTTTTAATCGTTATGTAACACCTTATTTTTAACGTGGTACCATGGATGTTTTTATAGTCTCTTCAGAATGACTGCCTACCTGCTCTGTTTCCCTGATCTATGACAAGACAGCAATCTTTCTGTCCCTGACTTATAAACTAAGTCTTTAACAGAACAAATACAAATCTAGTCCCTGATCTAAAACAGAAAAAAGAAGGTGGATTCACCTTACCTGAGCCTTTGTGATTGATCACCTGGTTCGAGTAAACCCATCCTTCAGTCGCAGATTAGAGAGTGGCTGGCCTCTTTTGTATGACAATTCAGTTGGAGGGATTTTCAAATAAGAAGGACCGATGTGGTTTCTTCCCCATACGGTTTCAAGCCACCTGGCCTGTCTGATCCGAGGCGAAGTGAGGGTTTCCGGTCCGAAGGACCAATCTGTCAAAGGAAAAAACTTCAAAGACCAATACACGTAAGGTTCAGTTAAGGCACTTTTAATTTACTTGCCACAAGGAGACAAAAACATGCAAATATAAGGATTTGTCTAACTACTAACAGGAAGTATGTTCATTCTTATACTGTTTTACAAGACATGGCCTTCTAAGCTGACGTAATCAAACACAACTTTTAGCATTGTTCTACAGCAGATGTTGCTCAGATTTTCTGCTGACATGACTAGATTTGTGAGAAACTTTTGAGAAAAACAACCTGGCCTTGGTGACCATTAGTCCGTTTACAAGCCTCTATTGTACAGTGTTACTTTTCAAGGTACTCTTCTAATTCAGATACAAGCAAATGCTGATTGCAGTTCATATTTTCAAACAGGCTTTGTCCTAATTATCTGTAACTTCTACAGCTGTGTATTTTTTCATAGCACAGTGGAACTTCTTGTCTGTTTCATACAAGTAGTATTGTTCTATTCATTATTTTCCTAACGCAAGCAGAAATCACCTGCTTCTCAGTAAATTTCCAAGGCACAAGCAAGATTTTAGCTAACAATACAAGGTCAGAAAGCAACTGCAGTTTGTACAGATTTATGCAGCATGAAATAGAATAAATGTGTTAACCCTTTTCAAGCTCTAAATGCACTAAGCATATTACTAATACACACATTAATACATATTTTTCTGACAATTGCACACTTCACTGTTCCAACTTATATTACAGTCCTGTTGCCTCACTTATCTATTTCCACAAACACTTTTCACCAGCCTAAAGTATCCAACACTAAAGTAACTTAATTACCACAACTTTAGCTTCATTTGTAGATGAACTGTCCTGGAATTCAAAGAATGTCACAAATTTTGCCTCCTACATCTGATCTGTTCTTCAAATTATTTGTGGTTCTCTGGCAGATAGGGATTGATGCAACTGCAATCAAATGAATAATTAAAGACATTTAAATGTCAGACCAGAATTATATCTGTTAAATAAAAACAATGATAACAACACAGGAGGCTCAGATGCAAAAGTTTACTAGTGTACACCAGGAGGCAAAAAACCATACAAGTACAGAGTTTTGTCTGACGTGATGCAGGAAGTACACAATTTTATATAGGTTTAACACTCAAGCTGTGCCCACCTTACTGACGTGGTTAATCATAGGGCACCTACATCACTATGGTCTACAATATTCTATTCATAAGAAAAAGCTGATGTTATACATTTTAAAAGTTTTCCCATGGGAATAATACAGCCTTGCAAAGCACCTGGTCAGTTAAAATGTCTTTCTGTAAATGTTACTCCTTCAAGGTTTCAGGCCTGCTCGAATACAATAGTTGGTTCAGTCTTGTAATACACTTCTTTGTTCTTCTTGCAACATTACTTCAGCAGCTGTGTCTTATCTTGGTAACATTCACAAGGCCAATTATCCCAGAGGAAGGAAGAAGATTTTCAATGCTTTATACATTTAATTTCCTGACCCAGCAGATAATCATTAGTGAAAAACATAAGCTTGCTGAGCTGGCTACTGCCAGGGTCAGAGTTCTATACACTGCAGCTCCAAAGCTTCAAGCAATTACATGTAAAATCATTCTTATTGCCATATTGTAAATAGAATAAAATGCATTATATACTTTTTGCTTTTAAACTAGCACTTTATACATGTTCAAATACATATTTTTCTAACATTTTCCTCCCTTTTAATACTTTTTATTCTATTCAGAAATATAAACAATGTTTTATCATCCCCTAGCCTTCTCCCTTAAGGACTTTCAACTAGGCAAGTCATTTAGTTTATACTTCGGAAAGAGTTTCATATGGAATTAATAGTTCCAATTCAATGTCTTGGTATAAAGTTTCAGTTACAGATATATCAACAAAATCTTTGACTAATCTTTTCATGCAGGGGATCCCACAACAGACACATGCTCCTAATAGGAGCAGACCAACACAAATATCAATCAAAATATTCATTAGGATAGAACCCCACCCACCAAATAGACTCTGGAAAAAGTTCGTCAGTGGGTTTGGGCCTGGTTCAGTCATGGCCAATACCTGCTGTATTACTTCTAGGTGGTCATTAATCTCATGTCGATTGTCTGGTATGAACACACAGCATTCTTCTTTGATAAGCGCGCACGTACCACCTCTCGCCGCTAGGGTGAAGTCAAGAGACATTCGATTTTGTAGCACAACAGTTCTCATTGCATTCAGTTCATCAGTCACTAGTTCGAGAGCAGAAAAAGTTGCGTTACTCATTACTTCGAGAAGTTTTGACAGCTTTCTCAAATCCCAGATCGATTTGACTGCTCCATATGCTGGAAGTATTCAGCCCAGAATATAACACTGTCACTCAAGTCCATATGAGTCAATTTTTCTTTATCTTTTACGGAATGATGGACCTTCCAACCAGCTTTGATTTTTCCCACTGGATTTACAGGTTTTCCGATTGGATCTTCAGGTTTTCGGGCTACATCTCTTACATTTCGTATCTTACCTAGAGGTAATTCTGCAGTATGCCTTATGGCCGGAACCAGATAACCCAAAAAACAACTGCCAGACCAATTCTCAGATAGCCATTTGTATGCCTTTTTCCCACAAACAAAATAACAGTTTTCTACTTTAGTACTGATGCGGGTTAATTCTGAATGAAACATTTTCTTATCTATAACAGACAATTGTTTATGTAAAACAGGATTTCTCTGCACATCTCTTAATGTTGTTTTCATTAAGCTCAAATATGAATCATAATTTGTGTTACAAACAGTGCCTTTATCTTTAGCTTTAATATAGCATTTATAAGATATAGTTATGTTACAGTTACTCCAACCCACTTGGAGTGTATCATTCTTATAAAAACATACAATTCCTTTCTGTGTAATAGGCAAATACAATGCAATTTTGTCCTGTGATCTTACAGAACCTGTATCAAAAAGTAAATTTTCCCAAGTCTCATTTATCCCCAAGGGGACAGCGGACATCAACAGTCCTCCATATGCTGTTGGTATAGCAGTACAAACCCAGCAATTTGAAATGTTCATAGTCTCTACATATACACGCTTCATAGCTAGGTATGTGTTAAAGGTTGGTTTCCAGTCTATAGACAGTTCATCGCGTCTCTCCACTTTCACTTGTGTGGTTATATGTAGGAAAAACCACAACAAAAGGAAGGTCATCACAATCATAGTCAATAAATGCATAGTCAGCAAGATGATTAAACAACATCTTTGGGGTTGATCTGTGTTTTTACTCGTTTTGCTCTTGGCCATCCTGCCTTTGTTGTGTGTCAGTCAAAAAATGTTTATCAAGCTGAAAATTCTTTACCGGTTTACAGTGCGTCAGATGGACCCAGGACGACCTCTCAGCAACTTTGACTGCAGTAGGCGTCGCCAACAGTACCTGGTACGGTCCTTCCCACTTTGGACTCTCCCAATTCTTCCTCTTCGTGACCTTCAACCACACCCAGGAACCTGGGGTCAGCACTGCTTCCAATGGTCTGGTCTGTCTTTTATCTGAAAAAGAGTTCAACTGCAAAACAGTTTTATCTGTTAACAGTTTCCTCATATAGCTAGCTAATGAGCTGTCAGCCTCTAGTTCTGCAGGCATGAGAGCTTTCCATTGTGGCACATAATATGCCCTTCCAAATATTACTTCAAAGGGGGTCAAACCCTTTACATTTGGAACTGTTCTCATGCTCAGCAGTGCCAAAGGCAAACAGAAAATCCAATTCTTCTGTGTCTCGTTTACTAACTTCCTCAACTTGCTTTTTAAAATTCCATTGTACCTTTCCACCAGTCCTGCAGACTGTGGGTGGTAAGCACAATGATTCTTCAAGGAGATCCCAAAGAATCTCCCAAGTTGGTGAATCGTCTGATTAACAAAATGTGTCCCATTGTCACTATAGATTCTTTCCGGTATGCCAAATCTAGGAATTATTTCTTTTATTAGGGCCTTTGCTACTGTTGCTGCATCCAGATTTTTAGTTGGAAAAGCTTCTACCCATTTGGAAAACATGTCTATAATTACTAAACAGTATTTTTTCCCTTCACATTTATTCAATTCTATGAAATCCATACAAATAGTGTGGAACGGATATGGTGGTGTAGGAAAACTCCCTTGTTTGGGTTTGAATGCCCCTTGTGCATGATGTTTGTTACAGATATGACATGCTGCACAAAATTTTTGTGTAAAGTTTGTGAATCCATACGTTTGGAATATTCGATTTACTAACTGTACCATCCCCCCTGTTGAGACATGGCACTGCCCGTGGCTCAACAAAGCTGCATATCTAAATAAATTAGATGGCAATATTGCTTTTTTCTCTTTGGAGACATACAGTCCATCTTCGAGGATTGCACCTCGTTTCTCCCATTTTTGTTTCTCAGCTTTTGTAGTTAATGTCTGCATCGTTTTTAACATTTCTAGATCTAAAATCTCAGGGGGTTGTAATTCCTCGGTTAAAAGTAACGTTTCTGAGTCTGAGGCTGCTTGCTTTGCAGCTGCATCAGCTTTTGCATTTCCTTTTGAAATTGTATCCTGTCGTTTTGTATGAGCTAAACATTTACAAATAGCTACTTTAGTAGGTAACTGAATGGAATCTAACAAGTTCAAAATAAGTTGCGCATGATTAATCGGTTTACCATTAGATGTTATCATTCCCCTATTTTTCCATTGTTGTGCAAAAACATGCACTGTAAAAAAAGCATACTGACTGTCAGTATATATGTTCACACATTTATCTTTCGCTAGAGTGCAAGCCCGTGTTAAGGCTATCAGTTCTGCTGCTTGAGCAGACAGGTTATGCTGTAAGGGTTGGGCTTCTAAAATCTCTGTATCTGTGACTACTGCATACCCTGCTAGATTTTTCCCTGTAGGACCCTTTCTGCATGAGCCATCCACATAAAATGTCACCTCAGCATCATCCAAGGGCATATCAGTGAGGTCTTGTCTGGGCAAAGTTATTTGCTCAATTTCCTGCAGGCAGCTGTGTGGTGTGCCATCCACAGGAGTCGGAAGTAACGTTGATGGATTTAATGTTGTACAATGTTCAATTACCATATGAGGTTGGCTCAGCAGTATGGTCATGCATGAAAGATGGCTAGCAGGAGATAGATATGGTATTTTTTCTTGCAGTAAAATTATCGCGACTGCATGAGGCACTCTCAATGTGAGAGGGTGGACTAACACCACTGAGGCTGAAGCCTGTACTGCCATTGCAGCTGCGACTACTGCTTGCACACAGTGGGGCAACGATCGTGGCACTGGGTCTAACTGTGATGAATAGTAAGCTATGGGGCATTGCTTATCCCCATGCTGTTGCGTCAAAACTGATGTCATGTATCCCTGTTTACAATCTACGGTCTGAAAAAATCTTTTGTGGTAATTTGGAAGTCCTAAAACTAATGATGAAGCTATCAATTATTTTAGTCTGCAGAAAGCTGTTTCTGCTTCAGGTGTCCATTGTAATACATCTTGTGCTGCCATTGGTGTTTTATATATTAAATCAGCCAGTGGAGCAGATTCTAAAGCATAGTTTGATATCCAGCTTTGGCAAAAATTAGTCGTTCCCAAGAAGGACATCATTTCCTTCTTGGTTGCTGGTTTAGGTGCCTGTAAAATCGCTGTTTTTCTGTCTTCGTCTAATATTCTACCTTCATTGGATATTACATATCCTAGGTATCTAACCTGTTTTCTCTAAAGTTGTAACTTACTTTTGTTTACTTTGTGTCCTTGTGCTGCTAAAAATTTCAATAATGCTATCGTATCCTCCCTGCATTGATGCTGGGTAGGGGCTGCTAGCAAGATGTCATCTACATAAAGTAGAATCTGACTACCTCCTGGTGGGGTAAATCCTGCCAGGTTGCTTGCCATTTCTTGTGCAAATATCGTTGGACTTTCACAATATCCCTGCGGTAGCCGAGTATAGGTATATCTTTTACCCTGAAATGTAAATGCAAACCAATGCTGGCTATCAGGATGTATAGGTATTGAAAAGAAAGCATTGCTTATATCTACCACAGTGAAATATTTTTGTTGAGGTTTCAAATCATTCAACAAGGTGTGTGGGTCTGGCACCGTAAGTGCTCTGGGTATTATTGCATTGTTTACAGCTTGTAAATCCTGTACCATCCGCCATTCCCCGTTTGCTTTTTTAACAGGAAATAGAGGGGTGTTACATGGTGAATCAAGGGATTATACCAGTACTCCTTCCTTGAGTAATGCTGCTATTATAGGCTTGATTCCTTGCTCTGCATCTTTCCTCAAGGGGTATTGTCTTTTCTGTGGTCTAAATGCTGATTTTGGTGTAATAGTTACTGGTCCTGCTGTTTGAATAAGTCCTACATCTGATTTGCCTGTTGACCAAAGAATGTTTGGTATGTCACACAAGGCTTTTTCTTCTTCTTCTAATAAGAATGTTAATCAGCTGTCTTCACTAGTTTGTAAGTGTACAGCTGGATGTGTCTGTGTTAGCCAATTCAATTTCTGTTTTTGTATTCCCTGTTCTGATAATTCTAAATCAGTTTGTTTTTCCCATCTTGTTACTTTTTCTCCTAAGTCCACCCATTTTACATCCTTATTCTTTGTCAAGCTGACATGTGGTAGTCGATTAGATTTGTACAGTGTCATGAATTCCTGAGGTAATGAACAGCTTACCACACTGTTTCCCTCAGTATCCCAATACAAGGTTCGTAATACTAATCTGTTAGCAGGATTTTTGAATAATTCTTGCTCATATTCTTTATCAGGTCCTGGCATGCTACAGTATATAGAGTACAATGTAACAAATGCTGTTGGTCAGTGTCAAGGGAGGGGGCCTTACTGATGGCTACATTCATCAGTTCCTCGGTTACTGCCCCTGGACCAGTCGTAACTAGGTCCTGGCTGTACCAGTAAAAAGTCTCACCCTCCGGTCGCACCACGAACGTATCCATTTGTCTTTGTGCCTCCATACCCTGCATAGTGGGGACTACCGCTATGCCAAATATCTGCATAAGATCTCTTCCCAGTAAGTTTACTGGACATTTTGCAGAAACTACAATTTTACTTTTCTGAGTCATACCTGAAACAGGGTCAGTTATTGCTATATCATGGGAGAGTGGCTCCCTATATAGCTGTCCATTTGCTGCTTTCACTAATATATAATCAGGTGATTCGGAATATTCTGGTAACTTTGAAGGGTGTATCAAAGTTCGTGACTCTCCTGAGTCACACAGGAATTTTACTTCCCTTCCCTCCACCAGAAGTGTAACTTCCAGTTTTGTGTCTGCCAGATAGAGCTCCAAGCTCAGTAATGCCAAATCTAAAATTTCACCTTCTTCATCCTCTACATCTGCTTGCACTTCCTCCGTTCCTTCCACTACATTTACATTTGTCCTTTGTTTGTTTGCCTTTCCTGATGATTTCTGACTTTCATCACTATCATATAGTCAGTCCTCATCTCCTTTACTTTCTGTAGTTACCTTTTTATTTAGCCTGCAATCCCTTGCTAAATGTCTTTTCTTTCCGCACTTAAAGCACTCACCTTTCTTTTTTCTCTCTTCAAAATCTTCTGACCTTTTGTCAGATTGTCTATTTCCCTGGGCATTTTTCTTACCCTTTTTACCTGACTGTACTACAAAGACCTCAGCTCCGTCTTCAGCTGTGAAGACTTGTGTCTTCTTTTTCTTTTTACTATTAAAGTGTCTTTCAGCATGTCTAGCATATTCAAGTAAGGCTTGTAGCCTACTTGTTCGATGATCTATCATATGCTTTGTAATAAAGCTACTGATAGGTGCAATGCAACCTTTCAAAAATGCATTTTTCAGTTGCTGTTCATACGAGGTATTATGTGTCTGATTTTCAGGAATAGCCATACCACTATGGTTATTGAAACATTCCAATAATCTACCATAGTACCCATCTACAGTTTCATTCTCCTATTGTATGCATTGATTAATGCAAGTCCAATCTGCTCTAGGTTTCCATTTTTCAGAAATTCGGTCTGTGAGACCTTTTACTCTGTTGTCTAGTTCTGCGTCACTATGTGGGAGTGGTTTAAGCTCTGCATTACGAGGATTCCAGGTGCCACAAATCATGTGCCAGTCTGGACCCACAATTTGTCTAACTACCTTTTCTACTTCTTCCCCATTTAAGTGGTAACTTAGTCTCATACCTTGTAAATTTTGTAAAAACTTTGTGTAATTAACTTTTGGATGAGGGATTCCCTCTGTAGCTTTCCGAATATCTTCCGGTGTCCATGGTCTATATACTAGAAGAGTTGGGTCCTGCCCTTCCTGTCCTGCCTGAGGATTTGGTACCTTGATTAGTGGACAGATTTCTTCCTCACTCTCTTCTAGTGTGTTTCTCCCTACTTGATATAAGTCTGTGTCCCCAAGTGTTTTACGTGTCCGGGACCTAGTTTCAATAGGATCTCTAACAAATGGTTTTAGTGTTCTTGTGACTTCAGGATAACATGGAGGTGGACCAGCTTGTCCTCCTGCTTCATATCCTAAAAAAGGCATCGGAGGGGGCGGGGGAGGAGGAGCCGTTGCTATTACTGTATTATTATCCTCTTTGTCTAAAAATAACGTTTTAGCATTTTTAGTTTTTTGTTCCCTTCGGTTTACTTCCTCAATCCACCTGTGTGCCTGAGGAATGCCTAATCACTGTTGTTTTTTTGCCTGACCTTCTGCGTCAGATTTAAGCGGTTTTAAAAGTTTAACTAATGAAATCTTATTTAATTTACTGTCAAATCCGTATTTATTAACCCATTTTGTATAATACCTTACATTATCAGCCCGTTGTAATTGCATATATTTTGCGTCTTCAGTTAGGGGCGGATCTCGCAAGTTTTTAGTGCACTGATTTCCCATTCTAAAAGAAAATGTTACGTAACCCTTTTCACCACGTGGTATTTCAGTTCCTTACACAGTTTATCTAGAATAACTGCCTACCTTATTCTGTTTCCCTGATCTCTGACAAAATATACAGTGATTTCCTTTTGTCCCTGATCTGTATAACAAATCTCTGACAATGACATTTACTGTAACCTAGTCCCTGATCTAAAACAGAAAAAAGGCAAATATCTTCCTACCTGAGCCTCCTGGGTCGACCAGTTCGAGACCGCTCTTCGGCCGCAGATCAGAAAGTGGCCAGCCTCTCAAAACGACAATTCAGTCGGAGGTCTTTGTATTTCAAGAAGAACCATTTCGGTAGCTTCTCCTGCGCAGTATTCGACCACCGGTACACTCTGATCTGTAGCTGTCTGAGGGCTTCCGTTTACCGAAGGACCAAACTGTTAAATAAAAACAATGATAACAACACAGGAGGCTCAGATGCAAAAGTTTACTAGTGTACACCAGGAGGCAAAAAAACATACAAGTACAGAGTTTTGTCTGACATGATGCAGGAAGTACACAATTTTATATAGGTTTAACACTCAAGCTGTGCCCACCTTACTGACGTGGTTAGTCATAGGGCACCTATATCACTATGGTCTACAATATTCTATTCATAAGAAAAAGCTGATGTTATACATTTTAAAAGTTTTCCCATGGGAATAATACAGCCTTGCAAAGCACCTGGTCAGTTATAATGTCTTTCTGTAAATGTTACTCCTTCAAGGTTTCAGGCCTGCTCGAATACAATAGTTGGTTCAGTCTTGTAATACACTTCTTTGTTCTTTTTGCAACATTACTTCAGCAGCTGTGTCTTACCTTGGTAACATTCACAAGGCCAATTATCCCAGAGGAAGGAAGAAGATTTTCAATGCTTTATACATTTAATTTCCTGACCCAGCAGATAATCATTAGTGAAAAACATAAGCTTGCTGAGCTGGCTACTGCCAGGGTCAGAGTTCTATACACTGCAGCTCCAAAGCTTCAAGCAATTACATGTAAAATCATTCTTATTGCCATATTGTAAATAGAATAAAATGCATTATATACTTTTTGCTTTTAAACTAGCACTTTATACATGTTCAAATACATATTTTTCTAACAATATCCTTCAGAAAATACATGCTAATGCATGGTCTATAATTCTAGCAACTTTCTAAATATATAATGTTTACATCAACAATGTTCAAAACCTGCCCCATCCTGATTTTGAACTTTCCCCTCATCATATCTTTTTGGCTTTGTTTCTGATTATGCTAATGAAAAACTAACCTGTGGTTTCTAAATATAAACAGGAATATTTAAAATTCTTCTCAATTTTAGCCTTTTCCCATTCATTCTTTACTTGTTTATTTATTTTTTGGCTTTCTCCGTCCCTTATTCTTATGTTATGAGTTTGAAGGCTATGTGGACAGCTTTGCGCTTGCTTACCCTCCCTAATCATCAACATCCAGTCAGTCTAGTCAGACTTCTTCAAGAATTTTTCTCTTCTCCTTCCCTTGGAAGCAGGCCAGTCCCAAGCTCCCATCTCAGCAAATGAAAAGAATAACATAAATGCGGCTAAGAGCTTAGGGTTGTTTACTTTAAGCTGAAAACGTGCACTCAAAAACAACAATGAAGTTGGGATTCAACAAATACCTTTAAATGATGCTACTATTGGTGCCAAATACAGCAACCTACTACTAGCTTACGTTGCTGCTATTTTTTTTTGTTTTATAGTATGTGTGTGTTCGGGTATTGCTTATAAAGAACATTATTTTCATTTCTCATTTTTGACATGTTTTGTGTGACTGTCTAATTAATAGTTCAAATGTCGTTTGTAAATATCATTGTCCTTATGTACTTGGATGTTTAACTTGTGGAGCTTTTCTCCTCGGGCCTCTACTGAAAATGGACATATATCCAGTTGGACTAGCCCGGTCAACAAATGTAAAATAAAAAATAAATAAAAAATTGCCCCCACCCACTGCACCCAGTGGCCCAGTTGAAGCCTTGCTAATACTTTGGGCAATGTGTGATGCTCATCCCTTACATAAAACATAAGGATGAGTGGATGTGTATTTCCACTGAACTGAAAGCAGGCAGGGTGTAATTATCATTACCAATTGGAAGTGGAAGATCGTTTTTTAAACAGTAATTTATTTGTTTTTGTTTCTTTGTTTTTTTTACAGAAAACTAAAAATTACTTGCATGGCATTTTTCGAATTTCTATGTACGGTACAATCTAGTGCCTCGTGCAACTAACCCTTTCCCTTCACCCTTCTTACCCTTCTGTAGTTGTCAGTTATTTTTGAATCAGATGATGGGAGGGTGGCCTAATGGTTAAGGTGTTTGCCTTACAAACACAAGATGCAAGGTTGGAGTCTGACAAGGGATAATTGGCTAGACTTACAATGGCCTGCAAGGGCAGTTAGCCTAGTACTACCTATGAACCTATGACAAATGATGGGAATAAAATTGTTACACCAGGTGTGTCCCTTTTGCTGATTGGAATTTGAATGCCTTTTTTCTAAAGCTTAGAAACACATAAAGAATATATATAGTGATTAAAAAGAACTGACTGATACACTCGAGAAATTTGGGAAGGAGAATCTTAGCAGGCAGACAGGAGGCAGGAATATTTTACGCATTTTCTGGATGTGTTGTAGGCACAAGGGATAAAAAAAAACTAAGACTGACTGTCTAAATGTGGGCATAACAGCTTCTAATTTTTCTGGTTGGGAAAGCAAGAGAAAAGCAGAATTAATCGAAGTTGACCTACATTGTTGTGTCATATTGATAGCAGGGAGGAGATGATTTGTCTGAGTGAAAAAGAATCTTTGTGGTGTCAAACTCACCTGAGATTGTGAAAAGAGGCTTATTGCTGAAAACAAAACAAAAAAAGAATAATTCTTTTTATTATATAGAAGAAAGGATTTGACTTTACTTTGAAGTTCTTATTAAGAAATAATTGAGATGAACAGAGTATGTTTGTGGTGCTAGAGTGTTCAGAAATGATCCCTCAGGGTCATGACTGTCGTGAAACAATCCAGCGCATAATGTTTATCATTGTTTTTTGGGCCTGAGAGAACAGGCTGCTGGGAGTGATTAAGAAACAGTTTTGGAGTTAACTAAAGAGCAGCAGAAATGAGGAAATAATTCTCTGTCTGATAGCCATACTTGTAAAATGAAATATGCATTCATATAGTTGTTCTAAAATGGGTCTACTGCAAGTGCCTAAGTTACAAGTATTCAAACCCATTGTTACACAGTCAGGGACTCAATAATCTTGTAGTTCCCATGAACTGCCTCATGCACTCAAACAAATAGTCAAGTTCAAGCAAGGTAGATGTGGCAGCCATGAGGAGAGCTTGGGAAGAGGTTAGAAAGCAGCTTGTGGTTTCCAGCAACAACTGGGAGAGGGATTTTTGTTTGTGGAGGGGGACTTTAAAGATTAGGGAGCAGGACTACATTTGTAGGTTTAAGGAGGGATTTGAGACTTTAGTTTTAGGGAAGAAGGAGCGGAGGTTTAGGTTTTAGGACTTTAGGTTTTGTGAGGATGAGTAGCAGTTTTTGGATCAGTGAGTGATCAGAACCTTAGGTTTGGTGAGTGGAGAATGGAATTTTCAGTCTATGGAGTAATCAGGAACTTATGGTTATGGGTCAGGCGAGGAGTGTTACCATTAGGGAACAAGAATTCAGTTAAGGGTTGTTGCCAGGTGGGAGTTTTAGGGTTCAAGTTAGGGCTCTGGTAAAGCAATGCAGTTCAGTAGGGTCAGGTACTAAGAAAGCTAGGCAATGAAGTAAGTTTGGGCTTGTGTGAGTTAGGGCATTGTTATTTAGAGGAAGTAGCAGTGAAAATGTATATTGCGATGTACTGGCATATGAGCACTTGTAATAGTCCCATGCAAAACATACATGTTTTCACTTTTGAATGTAAGTATTGTCAACTGTAGACTATGTGCCAAAAAAAACTCAATTAGACATTTTTTCAAGAAAAGACTGAGTTCAGATTTTGAATTTTCCAAGTATTTCACTGCATAAATTTAATTACTAAAATATTGTGAAAAGTATCATGATAATTTGCCAGGATCAGTGCAACTGTTGTAAATATCTGCTTGTTACTGAGATGGGATCAAACTGCGATACTGCTAGATTTAGTGTTATTGTCCTGTGGTAAAAGTTTTGTTAGTTAGTGCCTATGTAAATCTGTTAAGTACAGTCTGCACACTATGATTACATAGTATGAAATGGGTTGTATGATATATGTGTTCTTAAAAAGTTCAACTGCCAATGCTGTAAATATTTCTGCTCTTCAGTCTCTGAGAGCTTGTTTCATAATACTTTGGAAGCATTGAGTAAAACTTGTAAAATATTATTATCAGTGACCAGACAGACATCGTACTACTGTATCTGTTAATATTTATTTGTTAGTACAACTTCTTGCCAAACAGTTAAAACTGTCAGTTATTTCAATTCTATTATAACACGGCTAGACACGAAGTAATGACTGATTGTACACTCAGTCAAAGACGTCACTAAAGAGTGAAAACACTGTCCAGTTTATATACTCTCTTAAATGTCAATGTTATTTTTAATGTCTTTGTGACTTGTTCTTCTGGTTTGATTTTTGTTTTATGTCCTTCTTTGGTTATTTTCTTCCTTGCTGTATCTGAAGACTTCACAAAAAGTCTCTCCACATCATCTTTGCGTCACTTGAAGTGTCTGTATTTTATTTTTTTATGCATCTGAAAGCTCACAGAAAGTCCCTGTAATGCAAAGTTTCTGTTTGAGATGTCAGTGTAACTTACTTTTTTCTATAACAGGATGCCATTTACAGTAATCCCACAGCTATATGTTATTAATATCTAAGTTGAACATTTACAAGAAATTTTTTTAATAAAAGGTCATCACTTAACTGTTCTTGCAAAGCAAGCCATATTATTTTGAAAACTGATGTTTGGCCTTGCATATTTTCTTTTACTGCACACACAGTATAATTTTGGGAAAAGCATTTTAATTTATACAATCTCTATCAAAACTTTCTTGAAAAAAGGTCTTTCATCATTAGTACATGAATAAGTTGTAGATAGTTTTGAAGTCTCTGATTCATGAAGGAGATAACTTGAGTAAATATAATTTGGCAGCTCAAGACATATTTCAGAAATGCTATATCTCTTAGACTTTTCATTTGACAGTGAAGCCTGGACAAATAACCGAAATGTTCTCATTATCACGAGCTGATTTTTAACTGTCTACATAAAGGACAGTAGTTTCTTCTCTCCATCTCCTGGCAGTATCAGAAAGTACAAACCATGCTAGATATTTGATAAGCCAAAGTGGTCTCTAGCAATTGCAATCTCCTTTCTTTTCTACTGGAGTGAATTTTTATATGTAATATGCAGAAGTAACAGGCATTGAGTTATAACCACCACTTATTATATCTAGGATGCTCAGTCTTCTCACTTTTCCTTTGTGCCAGTATTCAAATACTATGCATAGATGAGGTTGTTTTTTTTTTTACTCACCTAAAGATCTTCTGAGAAGGGCAAAGGTTGAAGTTATTGATTCATGCTTATGAGTGTAAAAAGGGGGGATGTATAACTGAATGAAAACAGTCTTATGTCACATAATGGTAGGCATAACTCAGGCAAGGCACATAATTACAATGTGGCCCTACACACAGAGCTGACATTTCAGGCTCTCAGGTCATCCGTTGTCCAGAATGTTTATCTCTGCTGAAGACATGTGTTCTTCATGACTTGTTCAACTCATTTCCTGAGTTGCCATTGCTGGTATACTTCAGTGTCAACATGACTTTCATATTTCAGACACCTGCATAAACCTTTTCACTCTACTTTGCTGAGAAAGGCTAACCAATAGGCCACAAAACTGAAAACACTAGTGGACATCAGGCCCTGTAAGTAGAGGCGGTAGTTTCCACAGAATTAGGTTGCCTGGGATCAGTGGTGCACACTCTTAAGTGAGTAGTTTTACATGAGACTGGATAAGTGCTTTAGAATCACCACAGGAATTTATTTCTGTACCCACAAAATTAATTTTTGCACATTGTCCTCATTTCTATTAACTTGAATAATGTCATGCTTCCCTGGAGACAAGCCCTTTTTGTTTAGTGTCTGAAGGGCCATGTAACAGAGAACCAAAAAAAGAAAATCATCTGTAAAATTTCAAGAGGAACCACAATTTAAAATTATCCTTTCAACTTACTAGCTTTTGATAGGAAATTATAAAATATAGCTGCAAACCATATGCTGTACTTATTAAATATGGATGATTTCTGCAGTAGTTGCTATTATATTACAGAGTTGCTCCAACATGCCAGACTGAAATATTGAAGAGAAAAGCAAACACTTTACATCATTGCAAAATTGTACAGTTGAGAAACAATGACATAATAATCTTGGTAAATGGCAAAACAGTTATTAAGTTTTCTTTATTAACAAACTATGAACATGTGATACAAATCTGATTTTACTAGATTTTCTTCTGGGCAAAGTACTACAATATCTCTAGTGGAGAGGTATTGATTTCAGTATGTTTTATGTTTGTTTTCACTTTTTCTGCAGTTGCCAGTGTGCACCAGGATTTGCTGGAAAATTATGTGAAGCTGATATTGATGAGTGTGGCTCCAATCCCTGTTTAAATAATGCAGTCTGTGTGGATGCGTTGAACTCCTTCATCTGCAAATGTCCACCCAGCTTTGGTGGAAGTAGATGTGAAACAGGTACTACACTGCATTTAATGTTATTAATATTAAATAGTAAGTTAGCATTTTTATTTACTGTGATCCTAATACTTGTGTAAAAAGCAATATCCTGCCACTATAAAAATATATAATTCTGACAGCTTTTATCAGCTCTGCTATGTAAAATACTTTTTCTCTGTGTAAAGCACACACAACAACACATAGGTGTTGGCACTGTGACCTTTCCTAAACCTCTAGAATAGGCATTGAGTCTCAGAATGTCATTAGATGCTCCCAGTACAGCAACATTTACTTTGCAGCATGTGTAAGAGGTGAAATGAATTTGTTATAATCGCAGACCTCCCAATGCACACAGACGCATTCACATCCCTATATCACATGAATACTATTTGGGAAAGCATATTATTTTCTTTCATTATAGATTTGAAATAAAATACGATTGTAATAACTGCTGTCTTCATCTTTTTATCTTGATAAACGTTGTAAAAGCCATACCTAATGCCATAACTACACTCCAGTTTTATACTTGCACATGTCTTTCCTGAAGCAGGGTGGCTGGCATCTGCATGTAAATGTTGGCCACAGAATATAATAAACCCATATTCTACTTAAATGGGCATGCCTTCGTTGAAGGTTGAATGTCGAGCTGGCACCTCGGCATTCGTGGAAATCTACTGCCAATTATTAGTGAACTGGAGTTCCGCTGTGGCGACCCCTAACCGGGAAAAGCCAAAAGACAACAACAACTGTCCTGTAGCCATCCAGACCTACCAGGAATTCCCATCTTTATATAAATAAAGGAAAATTAGTAAGGTGTTATTCAGAGTGATTGCTTTTAAAATGATAGTAGACACACACACAGTCATGTTTTAGCGGATACTATTAAGAGTGCATAAATAAGAGGTTTGGGAATTAAAAGGGAGTAAAGTACCAGCAGTCAAGACACAAACCCAGAACCAGCAGATAGGATACCATGGACAGCTGTATACTGCAACCAGCAATGAATGGCGAGCTACTCCAAATCTATGTGACAGACAGAGAGCTGCACAAAGCTTAGTTAATATCATGTCAGTTGATACAAACAGTAATGAAGCCTGTCTGGCAGTTGACTTGAAGTTTAAGGACCTGCTTACAAGCTGTTTCCTGTGGTCCACTGGTGCAATGTTTGATTCCAAAAAAAGAGGAAAATTACTGCAGCAAACTGTGTTCAATACAAATATGAAAAAGCGTAAAAAACAAATAAAAATACAAAGCTTTCGGGTTTTCCCTTCATCAGTGCACCAGAAAGCTGTGTATTTTTATTAGGTTTTTAATGCACTGATGAAGGGGAAACCCGAAAGCTTTGTATTTTTATTTGTTTTCTACGATAATTGTGAACGTTTCTGTTGTTTGTTTTTTTGGTTTTGCGATGTTTGATTCCCTCAGCTTCCACTGTCTCTGTGACTCTGAGCAAGGCACTTAACCAGACACCACCCCCTGGCTGAATCTGAAAAAGGTCCATTGAGATCAGTGCTTTACCCCCTGAAAAACAATACAAATAAAATAAATAAATAAATATGCCACCTACTGTGATTTTCTAATAGTATTCATTAATATTCCCTACAAGAGATGACATAAGAGGTATCCTAACATCTGAATCCCGCAGTATGAGCTAATTCTTCAGTATGGCCAAAGTGCTAGAAGTCTTATCAGGGAGAAGGGGAACAGCCAGCAGTCAGCTCTTCTTCATCGATGGAGGTTCTGCTGATAGAGGGCAGACATAGAGCTAAGCGGCAGTAAAGAGCGTACTATTAATCTTATAGCCGTATACGTCTGAAGGGGATGCACATTGTGATTAAAGTCACCGCAAGGAATAATACATCCATCCAGCCATCCATCTTCAACCCTCTTTTCCCATTTTTGCACATGGGGTCAGGATGTCACTTCAGCGGTGACAATCATCTCAAGCCAAGGTTTACATCACAGGGTGGTTAGCCTTGCCATGGTAGATCATTTGTACCACTCATTTGCACACACACACACTCTGCAAGGAATTATGAATACCTGTTAAGAATTCCCTCTGATCTCCACGGTCTGGGTACAGCCCTTGCAAATACTCTACTAATACATGTGGGGACTAATTTCATTTTCAAGCCTCCTTTTTTCTTTCTGCATCTTATACTTTCTTTCTTTCTTCTTTATTCCTGCATAAACAGTTATTTTTACATACTTATTTAAAACAGTTTACCCTTGTATTTTTTTCCTTTGAATCATGTATGTCCTGTACAATCTGCTCTGCCCTTTATAATAACATTCAAACAGATCTGCAGAGAAAGTCTATGAAATGATATAGTTCTGCACAGAGCAGATCAATAAAGTGCCTTTCTCTAAATTCCATTTCTTTATTGGCATTACACTTATGCATCTCACCTTATAGCCATGTAATAAACTCACACAGTGACTACTAGGCTTCTGCAGTCTCTACCAACCTTGCATAGAATCAACTAACTTTATGACTCCTACCCCATGTATGAACCTGTCAGTGTCAAGGGTTAAAACAGAATGTACAGCACGAAATGTAACAGTCTGAACAGCACAGGGAACTTAATCTCCAAACAGAAATCACTCAGTAGTCGAGTTTTTTTAAATATTATCAAAAGTAAAAGATGATTGGATAATTAGGTTGATGGATGCACCAGCAGAACATAGATGTGATCCCTAAGAGTCAAAGAAATTATTTAGATTTCTTTCTACATAAATTATACTACATAAATTCGTATTTTGTAAATATTCAGACAAATTCCGAGACCAGTATAATTAACATATATTAAAGCTAAGAGTGAAACTTCAAATTCCTTTAATGAAAAGTAAATTAGTCACACAGTTAAAAGGCAGTGTTAAAAAGACAATAATATGCCACTTAATAATGTATGCCATGTAAGTATACCTTGAGTCGCAAGCACACATAAGCAGGATCTAAGTTAGCTTAATGACACCCAAACTATCAAAAGCTAAGCACTAAACACCTTCACATTTTTGAAAACTCAACCCATCTACTTATCCCCCTCAGAAAACAAATATTGAAAATTAACATTTTTCAAAGAGCAAGCCCCCCCCCAAATACCGTGTGTAGGCAGCACTTCCACCCCCCCCCACCAACACTTTTTATATATTCTTATTGATATCATGCAACCAGAAAGTGTACTAGTTAGATCTTTGTAAAACCATTTGAGGTCCAAACTTGCACAATCTCCATAACTGAAATGAGAAGAAGCTATCAAAGCTGCAATTACTAAAAGAAATATCATTAAAGTCGTTCAGGGAACAAAATGGCATAGATCATCTGTCAAACAGGACTCAATGAACCACCACTCGGCAACTGGTCCTGTGATAACTTGGACTGTAATAGTGACCTGAATGCAAATCTTGAGATGTCATAATTACTTGCAAACACCTAAATAAGTATTATTTCCAGGCAATTGTTACTGCATGTATTCTTTATAGTTCTTGGTTCGTTAGTCAGTTAGTTAGTTGTGGTAGAAATTAACAGGGGAAATGACAATATTTTTTATGTTATGGAAGCTGCTTCTGTGTTTCAATGCTTCAATGTCAGGAATGGCAAAGGAATCTCATAATAAATTATATCTCGCTGACTTCAATGAGGTAGTGGTACAAAAGCCCATTTCTTCAAACCAAGTATCCATGCCCTTTTAAAATACTGATAGACATTCTGAAAAAGGTAACATCCCAGTGTTTTCTAATCCTGTAGCTGAAAAAGGCAATACCTCTTTACTTTTTTAAATCAAGAATCACTAGCATATTGTTTACAATCAGATTTCCATATGTCCCAAACAAGGTACCTGAGGTTGCTGTTAAGTATTCATTATGGAAGGATTTGTATGACCAAATTAAGCCTTCTTTGTATAAATGGTACAGAACTGAATACACACTGAACATTTTAAGCCTGATGACATATTTTGAATTTTTAACACTAATGTTTTCATTAAAGTACCTTTATACCTTTTGCATCTTTTTAATACCACTAAGGCTGTAACCAGAAAGACCATTGCCATATTCTCGTATAGATGTAGTGATTTTTTTTTTTTATATTTAGGTATTAACTACTTAATAAAACAGCCACATATAATGATCCTTGAAGAAAAGGCATAAGTAGCATTGATTATTGAAATTACTACACCCAGTGATTACAGCATCTTATGTACAGAGAGACAGGCACAAAGTCATAAAATACTAGGATTTGCAGGCAAAAATGTTAGCAATGTGGAAGAAAGACATTCAGATAGTTTCTTAAATAGTAGGAACAACATGTTTAGTAAAAAAGAATTGACAATTATACTTAAATATGCCACCAGTATATGTAACCCTGTATGAATTACAGAAGGAGACAGTTCTGGGCACCTTGTAGGTATTAAGAAGAGCACTCTTAGCTAACGTCAAAGACCAAAACAATAGTAATTTAATGATCTCTAATTGCACCTTGCCTTAGGAATGATGTCCATTCCCTTCTTGGTATTAGAAACAGAAAACACCTGGTGAAATTAAACTAAGAAAAAGCAATGCATCTTAAAGGTGTGCTTATTCTGTAACATTTTTTTTACCTGTAACCTAGCATGTACTGTAAACCCCAGATCATTAGTTACAAGAACCCTAAGATCATTATATTTTGTATTTTTTGAGACCAGTTCATTCCTGGTGTCATACAAGTATTCTCTATTATCCTGTCTTAAATTGTGTACCATAAATCCAGGTCATTACTGGTGTCATACAAGTATTCTACATTATTCTGTCTTAAATGGTGTACCTTAAATTTCTTACTGTTAAATTTTATATTGGAGTTATTTGCCTATTACATTAGTTTGTTAGCATAATTTTAGAGTACTCCTGAATCATTTAGAGCTGTATTTAAGTGTGTAATTGTTACATCATCTGCCAACTTACACACCTGATGTTTATCACTTGTTGCATGCATAGTGGACATAAATGCAGAGAATAAATATGACACCAAAAGTGACCTATGGGTACTCCACAAAGTGGATTATATTGATCTGATTTAATGTTACTTATAATGACTTCAGATTATCTCCCACATAACCAATTATTTAAATCATTTTCTTCTGATGATTTAATAGCAGAAAAAGGATGTACAGAACTGAACACCATTACTAGACACATGGACATAATATACACTGCAATATGGCAGTGTTTGGTGTTATTACATCTGTATAGAAAGATATTAAGTTTGTTTCACAAGATTTACAACTAGAGAATCCATTTCAGAGATACAAAGATATTGTGGTGCCCTCCCCCTGCCTATACATACATACACTGTTTTAATTTTTGCTTGACTGAATTATTTATATATTTGCTGGCATTGTTTTCTGCTACTTTAACTGCCCCCATTTTGATTTTTTCCTAATTTACTGATTTCTGCACTTGCTTTTAGTCATTTTTTAATTTAATTGCATTTATCTAAACTGGTTTTGCTTTAATATTGCTACACACTCAAGTGTGCTAACTTGCACTGCACTTGAATTGTTTTTACTGCTGTTTTAGCTGCTTTTCTGTTAAAAAAAAAGTTCTAAGCTTGTTTCCTGCCTTCCCTGTAACTACTCTAGTCCAGATACAGATTTGCTGTATCCAGGAATGTTTGTAAGCTTCTAAGCCCCCAAGCCTTTCTGTGTTGGAGGGAAGGGTACTAGCTTATCAGTGGGAGTGGTAAGCACTAGGTAGCCTATCTACCACAAGATGAGTAGTTTCTGGCCCAGAAATTGTTGTTTATTGTCCGTTTGGGTAGTTTTTCTATCCCTTTCAACATTCTGGTTTAAAAGCCAATGTTTGCACGGGTTTGCGCTTGTTTAAGCTTCGCGGATCCAGTTTTGGTGTCCTGCAGACTGCAAAAGCATCAGGAAGGGGAAAGAGATACTCTAAGTGCCTCCATTTTGATTTTTCCCTAATTTACTGCGTTCTGCACTTGTTTTTAGTCATTTTTATAAATGTAATTGCATTTATTTAAACTGTATTTGCTTTAAAGTATTTTATCACTGTTTTAACAGTTTTTTTTCTGAAAAATAAGTTCTAAGCTTGTTTCCTGCCTTTCCGGTTACTAGAGTAGTCCAGATAGAGATTTACTGTATCCAGGACTGTTTTGTAAGTTTGTGAGTTACCCAAACCTTTCTGTGTTAGAAAAAAGCCATCCAGCTTATCAGTGGGAGTGGTAAGCACTAGGTAGCCTATCTGCCACAAGAGGAGTGGTTTCTAGCTCTGAAATTGTAGTTTATTGGTCATTTAGGAAGTTTTCTATCCCTTTCAACTTTCTGCTTTAAAAACCCATATTTGCACTGGTTTGTGCAATACACAGCACCACTAAGCTAGGGTAAACTATTACCAGTGCCAGAAAGTCTGCTCTTCAAATTTTCCCTTAGATCTTGCTAGTTCTCTTCTCTCTTACACTTTAATTAGTTCATTCGCCCAGCACTTCCTCAAGCTTTTTGTAGCATTCATTGTAGCACACATAAATACCATCAGCACTTGACTTCCTATAAGGAAACAGCTCCAGTACTTAGTAGTAATGACCATCCCTCCAGGAATGTCTAAAGGTCAGTTTCTTGTGCTTTCTTCTATTAACTGGGTGAACTTGGGCATTCTGAGGGGGTGTAGCAACTGCCTCATGTACACAGACAACCCTCTCCTCTTACCTCCCAGCACTCAGACTTGTGAGGGATGCACTTATATATCCAAACTGGAAGCCATGCAATCTCTAGCCAAGACTGGAATAGCTGGTCAAGAGGAGAAGGTCAACACCTGCACCATACCACATGGAACACATAGCCCTCCAGAACACCCACCATCACAGCTCTCATATAAAAACACAAAGCACATACCCTCCTTTGCAGAGGCTCTCAATGGAAATCTACCCAAACAGCAGAGACCTCCAAGGCAGAAATGCACTCCCCACCACAACACAGCACAGATCACAAGACACATAGCTCACCTTCACAGTGTGCCCCTCAACCTAAGCCCCTAAGGTAAAACAGCTTGCCCAGTACACTAATCATAGGTGACTCAATAGTGAGACACACTGATGTCCCACTCACTAGGTTGAATAAGGAGATGGTAAAAGTCATCTGTGTATCAGGCACTGGACTCCACCACATGACACACGCACTCAGGTCACTCCAAAACAGGTACAAATATGACTCTGTCATTGTCCATGTGGGTGTGAATGACCTGAGACACACCTCCCTGGATGACATGAAAAGAGACATGGAGTAGCTCTCGGATTATGTGGCCCAGGCAGGTATGACCCTAGCCCTGAGCAGCATCCTACCATCACCCAAAATGATACCGCAGTACAAGCAAAAAATGATTGACTTCAAGAATTGGCTAAGTTTCTGGTGTCATTCTAAGGGGATCCAGTATCTATCTGCCTAGGATGACATGATTTGACAGACCTCGATGCTTTGCCAGAGATGGCCTGCATCTGTCAACCCTGGGTTTCCAGGTTTTGGCTAAGGCTCTTGCCACCCCTATAGAGCCTTTTGTAGGTGGTGTTCCAAAGACCAAATTACCACTGTAAATAAATGCAGTCTGAGGGTCATGCTGCTCAATGCTAAAAGTCTTAATCTCAAGATGCACTCGCTCAAAGCCCTCCTCAAAATGGAGAACATCGACATTTGTGCTGTAACGGAGACCTGATTTAAAGCAGCAGATAGCATCCCAGCACTCCAGGCTATAACTCATTTCACACCTTTTGGGCCCAGAACATGGAAAGAAGCT
The DNA here is from genome assembly GCF_019279795.1 of Protopterus annectens. Classification (NCBI taxonomy): domain Eukaryota; kingdom Metazoa; phylum Chordata; order Ceratodontiformes; family Protopteridae; genus Protopterus; species Protopterus annectens. The sequence goes on from NC_056728.1 coordinate 721,267,419, forward strand.
CCAAAGGTTGCAGTGTCTCCATATTCATTAAGGATAAGCACACCTCCAGACTAGTAGCCCAGCATAATACATCTGAGATACTTCATTTACAACTAACATTGGGTAAGACAGCAATTCAGGTCGTAGCCTTTTATAGGTCCCCAACCATGTCCCAAGACTCTCACTTCATGTTCCTAAGCACCCTAGTAACTATTAAGGTCCAACGCAATGCTGTCATACTGGGCAACTTCAAATACCCCTCCTTCAACTGGGAAAACTACTCATGCACAAATTCGTTGGCCCAACGCTTCCTAGAATTCAATTCCAGTGCCCTAGACCAGCTCATTCTTAACCCCACTAGAGGTAGCAACATTCTTGACCTGGTTATTACTAACATGGGAAACCATTGCTCGACACCAGTAGTCAATCCCTCTCTGGTTAGATCTGACCACAAACTAATCACCATGGAAATCCACATCTCACCCACTCCCCCCGCAAAGGCAACCACCATGAAAAACTTCTCCAAAGCTGACGTTGGGCTCCTAAAAATAGAGCTGGCTAACTTCACGGCACCCATGCCAATGAAAAATAGATGCATGACTACCGAATCATACACCAATGCACTGTACGAACGTGAATATAAATGCATGGAACTAGTCATACCCAACAGAACCAAGATGCTCTCCTCCACAAAAAAAAGGAAGACAATCTGGCGGTCCCCTGCCATTAATAAACTCTACAACAGAAGGAAGAAACTGTTGCAGAAAAAGGTGAAGTCCCAAGACTGGAAAAACTCCCTTATTAGCAACAACAAAAAGTTGAGATCCCTTATCAAAACCTCTAAAACCAGTTATGAAGGCAGAATTGTGGCAGATACTAAAACTAATCACAAAGCCTTCTATAGCTATATCAAGAATCTCCACGGCAATACCCAGATTTGCTCTGAGTTACTGCACAATGGTTCCTCCTATACTGAGCCAACAGATATTGCCAACATACTGGCTGACAGGTTCAGTGGCAACTTTACCCCTCTCTCCCCCCTTAAGGACCAATCACAATACCGGAAGACTGTCAGGTACCCAGCATTACTGCAGCACAAGTTAAAGCTGCATTGTTCAAGCCAAGAACACAGCTTCCATAGGACCTGGTAATATCCCTGGCTGTGTTCTACATGAACTACAAAGTGAACTGGAAAGACATCTGAGTGCCCTGTTCAATCACAGCCTCAGATCAGGCTTTTTCCCTACTGAATGGTGCACTGCTACAGTCATCCCTCTCCATAAAGGGGGAGCGACTGCAGACCCTGGGAATTATTGACCCATTAGCCTGAAGAGTCTGATATATAAGGCTAGGGAGCCCATCATCATGGACTTAATTAACAAGGATATAGGGAATCTACAAATTCAAGATCCCACACAATTTGGCTTTGTGAAAGGTAAATCATGCCTGCTCAACCTGGTTGACTTCTTTGAGACAGTCAATAAGGGCAAAGCAGTTCATAAAGCCTACCTCAATCTGCCCAATGCCTTGGATACTGTTCCCCACTCAGGAAGTATAGATAAACTCACCAAACTAGGCTTCAATCCCTATATCACTAGGCTGGTTGCAAAGTGGCTCACAGATAGAACCCACAGTGTGAATGTAGCAAACTCCAGGTCAGACTTCTGACCAGTCACAAGTGGAGTCCCATAGGGGTCGCTCCTGGGTCCTTTCCTGTTTGACATCTACTTCTCAGAGACTCTGGCTGACCAAGTTTGCAGATGACTGCAAGCTGGGAACCATTATTAACTCCCCAAGTGATGTAGATATCCTCCAGAAAGGCCTCACTGAGACCAATGACTGGTGTCAAAACCATGGCCTTAAGCTTAATGCCAAAAAATGTGTCGTCATCCCCTTTGGGAAAAACTCACTTCCTGCTAATTACCACATCAATGGAAACCCACTGAATATTGAAGGCGTAATAAGAGATCTGGGGACACAGGTTGACAGCAACCTCTCCTTCAACCACCACATTGCCACTGTGGTTGGAAAGTCCTTCTATGTGGCTCATCTCATTATCAATGGTTTTGCATCCAGGAAGAAAGAGGTCATTGTCTCTCTCTACTCTTCCCTCATTAGATCAGTCATCGAGTACAATGCCCCATTTCGCATGCACCTTATTCTACACCTGCAACAATTGGAGAGGCCACTAAAGTACCTCACGAAGAGGATCTTAGGCCTTAAACAAATGTCCTACATGGACAGACTCAAAAAAACTCCAGCTATTCTCTGTCTCATATCGTCTACTACGAGGTGATCTCTGCTTGACTTACAAAGCCGTGTCTCTCCCAGTTCTGCTAGAAATGCTACATCTAAAGAAATCCCAATCCCTCCACACCACACGCTCCAGAGACCTCAACCTTATTACCACTATCAGCAGAAAATGCTGGAGGGACAGGTTCACAACCCAGAGACTGCCCATGCTTTGGAATAGACTTCTCATACATGTCAAGCAGAGCAGCTCACTGGCCTTCTTCGAGAGGAATCTTGATGAGTGGATGGAAAATAGAAAGTTCACCCCAGGGATCACTCCAGTGGCTCTACTTGATAGAGGCACTGTGAACTAATGTCGGGCAGCATGATGCCAGGGCACTGCTATGGGCTAGGCTTGTAGAGGCTCCAGGGCTATTAGTCATTAGCCTAGTACACACCTATGAACATATATATATATATATATATATATATATATATATATATATATATATATATATATATATATATATATACATACATACATATACATATATATATATACATATATATATATATACATACATACACATATACATATATATATATATATATATATATATATATATATATGCATACGGAAACACATGTATGTATATATATATATATATATATATATATATATATATGTGTGTGTGTGTGTCTATATATATATATATATATATATATATATATATATATATGTGTGTGTGTGTGTGTGTGTGTCTACATATATATATATATATATATATATATATATATATATATATATATATATATATGGGTCTACTTCTAATTCTCGAATTACCCGTAGACCAAATGTCAAAATACCTTGGCAATAAGGTCAAACACCTAAATTACTGAAAATTTATTAGAGCAAGTCTCATAATAACGAAATGCAATGTTTAAGTTAAAGTGAAGTGGTAACTGTATTCTTTTAAGGTTTTGTTCCAGGTACGTAAAGAAGCGTGGTAGACGTTATATGTGAAGTTCCTGGTTATTGTGTCTAAGTGTATGTAAGTTTACAGTTTACAGATGGCGGCATGAATATTTATTGTGTATTAATAGTTTCCCTTTTTCTCAATGTAGTGGAATCTTGAAGTAGGTATATTTAATGTGTGGGGGGATGTGGAGGGTGCAGCCCCTCACTTGAAGGGTGCAGGGTGGGGTAGCCCCCCTGCAAAATCATAGAAGAACAAATAGTTTTACTGTTTTTATGTGTAAATTTGTAAGGCTGCTGGCATTCGAAGTAGTGTAGTAATGCAAAGGATATTTAAAGATATGTTTTATGATACACTTTTACTTTGATGTATGTGTTTATGTTACAAACTGTGGAAGTATTGGTTTGATGTGAAATTTGTGTAACTTTTTTGGGAGTTGAGAATATATATATAGTTAATCACCCACATGTTCTGTTCTACAAACGATTTGTGGATGACCTCCTCCTGTTGTGGGGAGGTACAGTGGAAGAACTTCTTATGTTTTATGAGGCTATAAATTCTAGTAGTTCTTTTTTGAAGTTCACTATACAATATGACTTTCACAGCATAGACTTCTTAGATGTTACCATCTTTAAGGGACACAATGCCCTTAACACGAAAGTTCATCGGAAGCCTTGCTATAGATCAAGCTTTCTTCATCGAGAAAGTATGCATCATCCTCGTACCTTTAACAATGTCGTTAAGGGTCAGATGATGCGAATATCTAGGTTGTCAACTAGAGTCGAGGACTATCATCTAGGTATAGAGGACCTTTATGATAGTTTTATTACACGAGGATACACGGAAGAAGAAGTCTCTAGGGTCTACAGAGATATGAACTATCTTAGGGAAAACAGAGCTAGACCATTTTATTCAAATGCAAAGAATAGTATTGATCATGAACCTAGTAAGACTATTAATACAAGGTCTTTGGGGTTTATTATGCCGTATGGACGTGGTCTCAGCAATATCCAGAGTTCTGTGAGGAAGCACTGGAATATACTTACTGCGGATGACAAGATTGCCAGGCTAGTGGGACAGAGTCCCTCGTTTGTGTTCAGCAATATGTACAGCCTCAAGAGATTGTTATGTGGCTCTTGTGGTCCGGGGAATAAAGTCAGGACAGGCTTGGAGAGGACACATAAATGTGGGTCTTGTCCACAGTGCATATTTATTGACGAATCCCATTATTATAGGCATCCAACCACAGGTCATTTATGGACAATTAATTGTGACAGTGATTGCAACACTAAGAACGTTATATATCTTGCGCACTGTGTCCAGTGCTTCTCCTTCTATGTAGGAAAAACAAATAGGACACTGAGAGAGAGGATACGAGATCATGGATACTGCCTTGCAAGAGGACATGAATATAGTGCCCTGGCGAAGCATGCAATGAAAGAGGGAGAGGCACACAGGTTTTTATTTCAAGTGCTACAAGTCATCCATACCAGTGCTAGGCTAGGGGATATTGTAAACACAACAGAACAAGCGGAACTTAGATGGATTTGCAGGTTGGCGGCCCATAGGGACAAAGGGCTGAATGAAGTCATTTCCATCAAACCTTTCTTAAAAGGGAGGCCCCTTAGATAAGTGTCTTCATCCTGTTGTCAGGCAATTTCCTATTTGGATCCTGACCCCCCTTTTATATTCATGATTACACAATCTTATTTACATCATTATTTCTACTTACTTTACATCCGCATTATAAATCATGTACCTGGTATCACTATTCTTTATCTGGAGGTCCATTTTGATTGATGGTTAGATTCATTGTTTAGCAATTCCACATTCTCAACATCACCAGTCACATTGTGTGGTTCAGTGAGTGTTTTTTATGTGGGTGTAGATAAGTGTGTGCATGTTTTTAGTATGGTGAGTTTACATTACATTTTTCATGTGATAGTATGCTATACCATGTATCAGTTTCATGCATTTCTTCCAGTTTATATATATGTATATATATACAATTTACACATGTGTATATATGTACATATATATATATATATATTTACATATTTTTATACATATCTCTGTCACACTGGCAGAGTCCATTCATCCGTGTTTTATATTATAATATTATTATTATTATTATTGTCATTTTTATTTTTTATTTTCTATTTTTCTCACATATCTATATATTTTTACATATTTTAAGCTTGTGATTTTCAGCTAATATGTAAAGTTTTAAACTAGGTATATGTATTTGTCAGTAGGACAGCTTGATTTTTTGATTTATTTTTGAGAGAATTTAGTATTTGGGGCATGGGTACTTTAATTCCGATGAATTGTCTCATTGGATGAGAGTCATCTCTCTTTTTTAAAATTGGCGCTTAGTTAGCGCATAGTTTGTCTGATGAAGCGGCTGTTCTGGTTGCCGTGAAAGCGCTCACAAAATAAAATTGGATTGTTTTTACTTCATCGCAGCAGTGTCGTTCCTACATTGGATTATTTAGAGGAATTTGTAAATTTGGAATATCTTTTGCACCCGTACTATCTTGAAGTTGGTTTGGCGGAAGTGTTTCAGTCGATTGACAAGCTTGCTTGGAAAGTTTGTAACAACAGCCGTACTGACTGGATATGTAATATACACTACCGAGGATAGTTCTGTATTTCTTGTTTTTTTGCCATTGAATTTTTAGAACTATTGTATACTCTGGGTGGATTTGTTCTATTCTTACACATTTGAAGGGAGGATTCTGCAATATATATATATATATATATATATATATATATATATATATATATATATATATATATATATATATATATATATACACACACATATACAGTGTATATATATATATATATATATATATATATACACATATACAGTATATATATATATATATATATATATATATATATATATACACACATATACAGTATATATATATATATATATATATATATATATATATATATATATATATATATATATATATATATAGATATGAATAGGCAGGAGGGCGCTATACCACAGTATCTTTTTTACCTTTTTTTTTAACTCATATTGAATTTCCTAGCTAGCTCATTAGCTATTTCCTTGTTTTAATAATGTCTTTGCAATACTTACTGCAAATTTATTTCTTCCTTATGTATATTATCTGATATGTTTGAAAATCATCTCTTATTATCAGTCACAACATTTTTCAACTTGTACCCTTATTTACATTTGTAGTACTTTATCTGTGATCTACATTTGGTTGCACTTTTCTTAAACAGGAAAAGTATTTTTTTTTATTTTGGCTTCCTTTCCAAATATTCCATCTCTTAAACTTTAACTCTTACAATTTTGCTAAATATTTATTCCACCCTCGATGACTGTATTTATTTCCATTCTGTCTTAATATTTTTGAAGGAATAAGACCATTTATGGTCTTGTTCATCTTATCATAGAAGATATGCCATCTGTTGTCAATGCTGTTTCTTCCATATCAGCCTGCCAGTTCCAGTTCATTAACAGTGTACTTCTTGCTTTGTAATCACTTCTGTTAAAACTTTAAACAATTATTATACTGTCACATAGTTTATCTCCTTTGGTGAGACCTACTCATGATAGTTGTCTATTATTTTCCTGAAATAAATGTTGTTGTTTGATAGATTAGGACATTTTATTCACATGCAGTTTAAAGGATTGTTAAGACATCTGAGCTCTATCAGTAATCATTCTATCAATGTAGCTCACCATGCTTCTGACTCACCTTAGCTAAGATGGAATGAATGCAACAAATAAATGCATGATCTGCTAAATACATCCTGTAACAACTGGTTTACTTTTCTTCAGAATTGTCTGCTGGCTTTAACCTGGACTTTGAGGTGTCCGGAATCTATGGATATGTTATCATGGACAATGTACTACCGCCACTTGATGCTGTCAGCTGTGCTTTTTGGATGAAATCCTCTGATACTTCAAATTATGGAACTCCAATTTCATATGCAGTTGATGGAAATGATAATGTATTTTCTTTGACAGACTATAACGGGTAAGTCATTCTGGAATGATAATGTATTCTCATTTACAGACTATAACGGGTAAGTCATTCTGGAATGATAATGTATTCTCATTTACAGACTATAACGGGTAAGTCATTCTGGAATGATAATGTATTCTCATTTACAGACTATAACGGGTAAGTCATTCAAGAATGATAATGTATTTTTTTTTGACAGACTATAATGGGTAAGTCATTCTGGAACTTTAGTTTATGTATTCTGATGCTGAATGTAATAAATGGACAACTTCTTACTTCAGAAATGAGATAAAGGAACAAGTAGGATATCTGTCACAGAAACTAGACTTTGAAGGTTGTTAGACAGCACTGATTTTAGATTAAAAATAACTGAATATTTATTTAATAGAAATACAGTTTCTGTTAACAAAATGTATATGTTAATACTGCACACCATTTTTGTAATGAAGGCTTTATGATACTACATGTAAGTAGTTCTCCAAACTAGAATTTGCTTACTTTTCTTTTGTTTGGCTTGTACTATTTTGACCTCTTTGTATACACAGCTAGTTCTTATGCAGTCATTCAGTTTGTAGGATCACTGATTCATCTACAGACTCTTTGACATGTAAAAGGAAAGAGAAGAACCAAGTAGAAAATTCAGTGGGATACAGGGAGAACATGCAGACCCCATATAGAAGACATACCTGCTGGGCAATGAATTGGTGAACCAAGTGCTGTTTGGCAACAGTGTTAAGTCATGTGCCATTGTGCCCCCCAACACATGTTTATAACAGAGAAATAGAAATAAGGAACAATAGCCTCCATTATTCTATTTAAAATAAAAAATGTATAATCATTATGGCTGCCTTCTGCTGAAATCTGTGATATTGTTTAAAACATCTCCTTTTCAGAAAGACAAAAGTAATGGCAGAGTTTACAGTGAGGATCTCTTATACATGGAATAATAGTAAGAATATAGTAAGACTCCTATGGTAGAGACCAGTTGACATAATGGTTAAGGTCCTCCATGCAAAAGGTAAAAGGTTCGATCCTGACCTAAGGCCAATGCCTGTATATAATTTGTGCATTCTCCTGTCTTTGTGGGGGGTTCTTCCCACCTCCGAAAAACATGCTAAGGGTTTTCGCCTAAATCTCACCCAAGAATGGAGTTGTGGGCAGCAACACAGCTCTATATGCTGCCTACAGGGGGATGAAATATACAGATAGACCAACCACTTTGGGCATCAGGTGTGGTGCACAGTATCCTCAAGATAGGATAACATGGATTAAAGACTGCATACCATATCAGGACTAGCCACGCAACTCTAGGTGATTTGGTCATGTTGAATAATGTCAACAAATGGTCAAGGTTATTTGCCAGTCATAAGTGGGTTCAGGACCTGCCTACTCCAACCTATACCAGGGACCCATGCTAATTATGGGAGTGGTCTGTATGCCTCTATTGGCCAGTGTGTGCCTACAATAAAGCCCAGTAGCCCCAGGTCAATAAGTAACTGGTCTGCTGGTATCCATTAACCCAGCTTGGCTTACCTGGGATAGCTCTGTTGAGCAAAGGCTGGAAATAAAACAAATCAATTTGCCAAACATGAAGTAAAAATTGCTACATTCATTGTAGATTTACTGACATCAAGAGATGATGGTAGGAAGGAGGCAGGACTTCCTATGTATCCAGGAGGCAAGATGGAAAGTCAGAGCTGCACAGCCACTTGGCTTGGGATACAGAGTCTGCTACTCAGACAGAGGAAATTCTAGAAATAGTTTGGGAACTGTGGTGAGGGATAAGCTTCAGAAGACAGTAAGGGATGTCATCAGTATTAGTGACAGACTCATGGCAGTCGGACTGTAGTGTAAGTATAGGGCACTATGCACAATCTCAGCCTATCCCTCTCAGCTGGGTTGTGATAATAAAGAAAAAGAGTGCGGTCAGGCAGCAGTCGCACAACTTACAAGATAAAGCAGGAAAACATGAATTTGGTGTTGATGATGGGTGACTTGAATGCACATATCAGGATGGACAGAACAGGATATGAGGACTGCCTGGGTCCACATGGATGGGCACCTGGAATAAAGAAGGAGAGGCTATTCTACACTTTGTCTGTCAAATGGCTTGATGGTGGCCAACACATAATTCAACAAGACAGACAGTCACAAGATCACATACAAGACTGGACAACATGCAACTCAGGCTGACTTCCTGCCAGTAAGGAAAGGGCACTAAGACAGAATCACTGATTGCAAATTCATCCCCAGTGAAACAGTCATCTCACCTGCTAAAACACTGGTTGATACAGTCAGCTGCAAGCAGTGGTGAGAGAAGGCTTTCAGATCAACAGGAACTAGGCTGAAGACCTGAAGATTGGCTGGAGAGAAAGCACAAGAGTTCAAGGAATTTTGGGATGTGGGAGGAAACCGGAGCACCCGGAGATAACCCACGCGACCACAGGGAGGACATGCAGACTCCACACAGAAGGCACCCCAGCCAAGGATTGAACCGGAGAACCTCTTGCTGTGAGGCGGCAATGCTAACCACTGCACCACCGTGGCCGCCCTAGAAATGTCAGTGATATAAATTACATTATCTGAGCACCGGTTTTACCTCATTCACTCCAATGGAGCTCAGGAAGTTTGCACTGTAACTTCCAATGAGCGGAGCCTAAGCCTTTTGGCAGAATCAAATTATGTCCTCACATTTCAAACAAATGTTCATTTCTCTGGAACCATAGGGGTTATAAAATAAGTATAAATGGCTTACTCTTCAGCACAAACTATTTTTATAGTGGTAGTATTCTTTAGGTTCTAGGTCAATTTTATAAGTCACAGTAAACACAGTAACTATTACGTTTGTAATATTTTGTAAATCACTTGCAATTTCTCAGTAACCACTCAAGTTGCAGACATACTGTCAGCATCATTTTATTCATCTAGCTGAGACATTCATATATGGCTGAAGAGTTCTGTCTGTGTTACTTTGTTGTTGAGATACTTAGAAAAAATGTGAAAAATATATATATATAAATTAATATCATAAAAACAACAGTTAATATCTATTTACCTGTACCAGACAGAGGTCAAATATTAATGCAGTTGAGCTTTCCATTGTGTTAGCTTTAAGATAAAATATTTTAAAACCTTGTACATAGCATGACTTTGGAATTATTGTTGCAAATATGAACAAGCAATATTTGTCGCCTGTACGCATCACTAGGAGTTAACTGCAGATGCACCTGCAGTGTCACTCGGATCTAATGAGTTAAACATAAAATCATTTAAACCAGGGTTCTTATCTGCATCTAAATAAATAATCGATCTTAATGCATTACATTATGTTCTCATCTTTAAGTCCCTTCCCCTTAAATTAACTTTGATCAGCTTCAACACAGTAAATTTAAAAGAATGAATAACACCACATTCCTTAACATGTTTTACTAAGGCATTACTTAATTTCAAATTCTTTATGTCACTATTGTGCTCTAAAATTCTCTCCCTCAAAGTCCGGTTTGCTTACCCACAAAGAAACTAACACGCCATGCACTGTACATAATAGACTAGATTGCTGCTTTTGCAGTCTGCAAAATGATGAAAATCCACGTTGCAACTGGATAAAGGCTGTACAAAATGCAAGGTGGACTAAATACATCTGAGCATACTGCATGAACGACAGAGAAAGGTACCTGATCAGAGGTCCTGTGCACAATAGCAGTATTCTGTCTATAGCACAAGTGACGTTTCAGCGATCTAATATTTATACTGGTGATAGACTACATTACCAAACAGGTCAGAGGGGAAAACTTAGCAAAGTTGCTGTATGCAAACAATGTGGCTTTACAGGCAGACACTGAACAAGAACTTCAGCAAAGAATAATGAAATAGAATTCAAAACCGAAGGTGCATGGGGTGAAACTGAGTACATTTAAGACAGCTGTAATGTCAATAAATGGGGAAATAAGAAGAAGCTGACAATTGAAATAAAAGGCAAAATAGTGGAACAGGTTAACAGCTACACTTATCTGGTTGAGGTTGTTGAAGAGGAGGGAGGTCCAAATCAGGAGGTCAAAACTAGAATCAGAGGGTCTGCAGCCAATTGTCACAGAGTGTCACAGGTAGTGTATGACAGAAGAATGACAAAGAAGCTGAAAAGTAAGGTGTTCAAAAACAGTAGTGTAACCAGTACTACTGTATGGTATGGTATGGAAACCTGAGAAATAAAGGCAGAGCAGTTCATGAAGCTAGAGGTGATGGAGATGAAGTGCCTGAGAAGGGTGGTAGGATGCACACTGTGGGACAGACAAAGAAATGAGGATATTAGAGTAGAAGCTAAAGTAGCTCGAGTTGCAGAGAGGGTCAAAGAGAACAGATTGTGGGGATTTGGGCACATGTGGAGAAAGGTAGAAGACAATCTGATGAAGAAGGATTGGGGCAGACAGGAAGTAAAGAAGAGGAAATGAGAGCATCCATCAATGACATGATGGATTATGGGAGACAACAATTGTGACAGTGAGATGTGACTGTTGAAGAAGATAGGAGAGTGGCATTGTATGGCAACAACTGTCAAAACACCATGAACACATGTAGAAAATGGAAAATAGGGGGCTAACGATAGTGATAATTATAGAAGACTCCTGTTTTAGTATGAATGTGATCCAAAAAGTATTCGTGCATACGTTCACTACATATATGGTGCAAAGTGCTGAAAATGAGTTGTGCACACAGACTGAATGTGTGGAACCAGCATGTCTAATTTAGGAACATGTACATCAAAGAAGCAAAAACATAAAACTATGCTTGTCTAAGCCTATTTAATATGAAAACTTTGTCTATGGCACTGCAGGCAGTTGTGCATAACTTATTATACCTGGACAAGGCCTTAAAAATATTTGGTTTTCTGTGCTCAGAGTTTTTGTTCTTATGAACAAAGGAAACAATGCTTGGCAAGTAATCACAAGGACCATAAAATGGAAAGCCATATATGCCCTCTAAAGTTCATGCCTCCATTTTCTAGCAGTCAGTAGTGCTCACCTCCAAAATTCAGTAAGGCTGTACATTACAGTCTTGGTTTAAGTATGTGCCTACCCATCCAGCCATCCTGATTCACTGACTGTCATCAGTAAGCACAAAATTGTTAGCCTATGGTTGTTATAATTTATACTTTGAATCCATCGAGTCTTTATGAGGGCTGAGGATTCTTTTTTAAGATTGTTTTCTGTGTGTTTGGGGCTGAGTATGGTGACATAGCATCCTGTTGCAGGACTTCCTGATAGTATTTTATATCCATTCTCATGAGTGGAGTATTTTCGAGAAGGAGAAGAGGAGAGCTTAAGTGCTCTAAGCACCTGTGGAGATAGTTTTTTTTTCTCAGTTTTGTCTCTGAGATTCATGGCTGCTTGCAGGCCGGTGCAGCTCCAGCCAATACAACTCCTACCTCAATCCCCTCCCCTTTCTCTCACCTCCACACCACACCTTTTTCAACAATCCACTATGTCCCACCTCAATTTCTTGCTAGCCAATTTTCTCCTACTCCACATACTATACCTCTTGCTTAATTCCACCTCCCTCCACTCATGCACCATCATTCACCTTCAGTCACCTATTCTCCCTCTATCCTCCTCCAACAGCCACACCCACACATATGCAGCCATTGGCTCACAGCTCTACAAAACAACTACCTTTCTCCTCCTACCTTTCAAACATTTACCCACACATAGGACTTACCCTGCAACTCACAGATATGTAAAACATACCAGTAAATTCAGACAATTCACTCTATACAATATAACACAAATTAAACTCCAGGCTTATATCAACCCCAACCAAGACCCTCTCACCCATACCCCTCATTAACCAACCATTTCCCCACCCAGCTCTCCACCAATCTCTCTCTAACATACTACTACTAACCACCACCCCTTCCCCCACTTCCAAAGACCAACAACTCAGACCTAGTCTTTATGCACTTTAACCTCCGTAGTATTGTAAATAGAATTACTGAATTCCATGCACCCCTTAACTCCTACTTACCTGACATTGCAGCAATAACCAAAACCTGGCTAAAGCCCCACATCAGAGACAAGGAAATTATTACAAACAGATATAACATAATTAGTTTAGACAGACCAAACAAAAGGGGTGGTGGTGTAAAGACACACTCAAACTGGAACTATTAAACTGTGCCCCTCCTGACCTACCTAATTCCAAAATCCTAACAACACGCCTAGTAATAAACCCTAACAAATCTATTATTATAATAACTACCTACCTCCTCCTGGGAACAACCTACCCATAACTGAGAATCTTCTTGTCTGGGCATCAACTAACAGCCAGGAGACCATTATCTTGGGTGATTTTAACCTGGATTGGCATTCTTGCAACACCAACAGCTCCTCCAATTTCTTAAACCTCTTCAATTTCACTCAAACCATATCCTGTCTGACCCAGCTAGATTAACATTCTAAAAAGCAGTCCACACTAGATTGGATACTAACTAACAAACCAAATCTAGGTTATTTAGCAGGCTACCTTCCAGACTCCCTCTGTGACCACTTGCCTACCTTCCTGTACAGAAAACAAGCTCAGACACAAACCAACACAATATATAAATTTATCAGGAACAAAAAAAAATGTTGCCCCTCCACTTTCAACCACATTCTTCAGCAAAGTAACTGGTCACCTCTTTGAAACGTCCCAGTTGATCAGGCAGTTGTTTACTTCAACAATACTTTTCTTAAAATACAAAACAATCTAGCGCCAAACATAAAGATACCCATGCACTGCTGAAGCAAAGAGACAGGGCATGGTCCACCTACCACACTACCAAAAATAAAATAGACCACAAAATGTATTAGCAGCTACGTAACCAAACTAAAAGACATATAAAAATAGACAAGCAAAACTATTTCCTTTCAGATCAGCAAACCCACCAATTTAACCCCAAAAAATGTTGGCAAACATTAACAATCTTCTCAACCCAGGCTATACCCCCACCCACCCACCAACTCCAAGGTTTCAGACCCAATAGCTACAGAATTTAATACCCACTTCATTAACTCAATCACATCTCTTCTTGGTAATCCAACTAATCAACCTGTCACTGTTCCCCTTTCCTCTTCCAACTCCCCCACCCCCTTCTGTTTCATCCTAATCCCAACAAACTACATAAAATCTCTCCTTTCCAAACTCAAACCCTGCTGTCTAGCAGCTGATAAATTACCTAATGAATTCCTTAAAATTGCTGCCCCCTCAATTGCCTATCCCTTATCAGTCCTAATCAACTGTTCTATCTATGAACAATATGTACCCTATCTATGGAAACTATCCCACATCATTCCCCTACACAAAGGTGGCCCCTCTAAGGATCCAACTAACTACCGTCCCATAGCCATACTCTCCCCTCTAGCCAAAATCTTAGAAAAATGCATTCACTTCCAACTCCTTGCCCACCTCCTTAATCACAAACTCCTCTCCCCCACACAACACGGCTTTAGGCCAAAACATAGTACCAGTACTGCCCTGCTATCTTTCACAAGCACCATTCAAGATCTTATAAACAGAGGCCAGATGGTCTCCTTCATATTCTTTGACATGTCAAAAGCCTTTGACACCGTCTCCCACCAAATTCTGCTAAATAAACTATCATCCCATGGCCTCAACACAACAACCTCATCCTGATTCCATAGTTATTTCTCTAACCGTCAGCAAGCCACCAAACGGGAGAACACCCTGTCCTCCCTTTTACCTATCACTGTTGGTGTACCCCAAGGATCCATACTTGCCCCTTCTCTTTACAATTTTTACTAACAACCTCAGCTCTTCAACACAATGAGCCTCCATAGTCCAATACGCCAATAACCCTACATTAATCTGCACAGCCCCCACCCCCAGGACCTACAAACAAAAATGCAAAAATCTTTCCAGGACATAAAAAACTATCTCACTAGCCATCAACTCATACTTAACCCCAACCAAACCAAGTTAATTGTCATCAATTTCAATAAACCCAAAACATGTCTGACTCCACTTTCTATCCTGTCCTCAAACGGAACCAAAATAGATCCCACCAGCCAAGCCAAGCTTCTAGGTGTCACAATCGATGATAAGCTAAGGTTTGACATCCACATCTCCGTCACCATCAAAAAAGTCCACTCCAAACTTGGCACCCTTTACAGAATTAAACTGTACCTTACAGACAATGCCAGACTAGCCACTGACCACACACATCTACTCTCCACCCTCCTCTACAGCTCCCTAGTATTTATAAACATTCGTGAGTCTGACATAAATAATTTGTAATCATGCTACAAAAAAATTACCAAGTTTGCACAGGCCACCCTTAAAGTACCCACCACTGCTCTGTACTCTCCCAACCTAAATAGTTAGAACTACCAAACCTTTTAACATTTAACCAACTGTCCATAGCCCACAATATCATTCACAAACCTAACAACTGCCAGTCTAGTCCAACCCAACAGCCATCCTGGAGCACTAAGATCCTCAAATAAACATTGTTAAAGATTACCCAAGCCCACAACACACAGTGCACCACCCTCTTTTCTCATAAAATTGCCAAACTGTGGAACACTATTCCTCAACCTACAGCTAAAAACCCCAGCATTCATGAGTTTGAAAACCTCCTTAAGGAACATCTATCAAAACACTGGCTCTGTTCCTGCCATACTCCTGGTTAAGTTACCTACTACTCCCTTACATTACCCTAAACTAGCTCATTCTCACACCTACAACTATTAACTGCTGAAGGCTACCTTGCTTCTACACTTGGTTTCAGTTATCAGTGTATATCAGTGTGTCTTCAACTGTTATGTAGACTGCATTTCTCTATCTTGCAATTACTGTATCACACTGTACTCACTATTAATTCATGCAGCCAGTTTTTATCACTGTGCCATTTTTTGCTAAATTTCTTAATTATTGGCTAATTATTGTTATATAACTAATTTCTTTACTGACTTGCTTTGTACATTGTTGATTAATACATGTTCAATTTGATTGTTTAATACTGTCTATTTTATGTATGGAGATTTCTCCCCAAACCTCCACTGAAAATGGGCCTCATGCCCAGTTGGACATTAATTAGTAAACAAACAAAATACACAAATAAATAAATAAATAAGATCTTATAAGTTCTGAAGAACTCATTGTATTTAAATATGTTAAAACTGGGCTTGTTGGTGATAGTGTGGGGAATGAAGTTAGTAAGTAGAGTGAGCAGCAATTATCAGTTAGGACTGAAGATTTGATTAATTCTAGAGGTAAAGAGAAGGATGTTTGTGTCCTGTCCCACCTTCATTCTTACTGGATGGTTTCGGAGCCGATCCTCGGCTCCAACTCGGCCAAATACACTAGCTCCAAGTCTCTAACTTGGCTTGTGGCAGAATAGGTATCCCATCGTGCAGTGGTGTAATTCCCCAGATCTTGTTTGCCGCTTTACGAGTTTGGATGCTCTCTCCTTGACCATGGCTAAGTTCTTTAAAGATGTATATTTTTTCCATATATTAAGATTAATATTAGTTAGTTGTTTAGGTAGTTGTTCTGTAGTTTTACTGTGTACTGTAGTTATGAGTGCAATTTAATCTTGCTACTGTGTGGTTGCTTGCTGGCCGTCATTAGTCACAAGGCCATTTCTATTTTTCCCATCAGTTTTTTGTAGTGGTGTAGTTAGTGGTTACTGTAGAATAAGTTAGTTAGAGTGTGTACTTCCCTTTCTGTGTATATTAGCTCATTTTAGTTAGAGAGCAAAGTGCCCGTTTAACTTAGAGGGTTTGTCCTGTGTCTCTCTTGTAGCTCTACTAGGTACATTTAAGTTAGAGGGCCTCGTGCCCGTTTAAATTAGAGGGCAGAGCTGCTCCCTTTGTCCCCTTTTTCTTAATACATGTGCTCTGTTATTATAGCATGTAACTAAAAATGTAATATTGTGTGTGTGTTAGTTTTTGTTACAGAGGTGTGATTTAGGGTTTACTTTTTTTGTTGATGTAGTAGTGCTGTCTCCTTCTTAAAATGTTAAAGGAAAGTAGAGAGAAGGAACCTAAGCCTTCAAGTTTTAAAAAGTGCCAGAAATGTTCTCAAAAGATGTCCATCACTGATGGGCATATTATTTGTGTTTATTGTTTGGGGGTCATTCACCTCCAAGAGACTTGCACAGTCTGTCATTCTTTCAGCTCCCGTGTCTTACAGGGAAGAAAAAACAACCTAATTCTCCTGAAACCTTCCTTTGATGAAGTTCTACAGAGTACTTTTTCTTCAAGTAGGTCCTCATCCTCTAAAAGTGACAAGCCTCCAAAAAGGCCATCTCCTGCTTCTTCGGCTCATTCAGAGCCACATCAAAAATTGGCTAAAACGTCTGATGCATCGACCTCCTCAGCTCCACAGCCCTCGGAACTGAGAGAGAGATCATAGATTTGGACAAATCTAGTCCTTCAGCTCCACGGCCTTCGGAGCCGAAAGAGAATATTATTTGGAGCCGGTCAGATCTCCCATATTGGAGAGATCTCACTCACCAATCCTTTCCTCCAGGTCCTCTAGGAGCTTATTGAACAATGACATGGACAGGGTGGTGCGCAGACTTTTGAAGTCGCTGGTGCTGGCTAAATTGTTTTTGGCTCCAACCCAACCAGTTTTAGAGCCATCCAAGACTATTACATCCATGAATATTCCTCCTCCGAACCAATCTGAATCTTCAGTAATGGAATGCCAGGTACTGCTCGCTGTAGATTCTTCAGTTCTGAGACCCCTTCAGGAGTTTTTGGAAATGGTCCCTGCTCTGACACTCTCAGCGCCATCTGGGGTGTCTAGGAGCCGAAGTTCTCTGGTCGGCTCCGGGGGGGACCCTCAAACCTGAGTTTCTTCGGTTCTGAGTTTACCTCTCGGAGCTTCGGCTCGGCTGAGCTCGGCTCCTACATCAGCCTCGGAGCTGATCCCCATGGAGCTGGGGATTCCCTCTGTTTCCTCAGAGCTGAGGGATCTGCCTTCGAGCTGATGAGGCATGTGCTGTCCCCACCTACAGCTCTACACAAGGATACTGGTATGCTTCCCCCCAAGGCAGTGGCTTCTGTCTCAACACCACCCCATCCACAGGGCAGCAGAGATTCAGAAACTCAGGGAGCCCCATTGGGTGAACCCCAATCTTCTGACAGGGTTTCTGTTCTCAGATAACAAATAGCCAACATTCTACCCAGAAACAAGGTGAAGGCAAAGATGATTTTGAAAGTCCTAGGAACCATGGCTTCAACAATCACCTTAGTTCCCCTAGCCAGAATGCATATGAGAATTCTTCAATGGCTCCTATTTGCTCAGTGGTCATTGCAAGAACTTCCCATGTCTCACCAAGTCAGAAATACAGAGTCATGTAAGAGAGATCTCCTATGGTGGCTTCAGTCCAACCATGTGACCATTGGGCTACCTTTTCTGCCACAACAACCTGTAGCTACGGTGACCACGGACGTTTCCCAGATAGGGTGGGGGGGACATTATCTGGGCAGAACAGTCCAAGGAACATGGCTAGAACATGAGGCCCATTTTCACATCAATGTTCTAGAGATGAGAGCAGTACTTCTAGTGTTGCAAGCACTCCAAGACTCTCTTCCACTAGGAACGATTGCAATCCAGTCAGACAACATGTCGGTAGTTTGGTACATAAACAAACAAGGAGGAACCAGATCATACCCCTTTTGTCGAGAGGCACTGGGAGTATGGCAATGGGCAATGTCTTTCCAACATTTTCTAGTAGCAATACATATCCCGGGGAAATCCAGCATGATAGTGGACAAGCTCAGGAGGGCGATATTAATGCCTCATGAGTGGTCTCTAAACCAAAACACAGCAGAGGAGATTTTCCAAAAATGGAGCCAGCCTTGCTGCTGTCTTTTTGCCACTCCCATGAATACCAAATGCAGCAGCTACTTTGCCCTAATCCCCCCTCTAGGGGAGACACCGAGAGACACACTTGTTCACGATTGGCCCTCGGGACTTCTGTATGCCTTTCCCCCATTTCCCCTCATACCCAAAGTCATTCAGAAAGCAAAATTCTTAGGAAGCAGGCTGATTCTCATTGCCCCATACTGGCCTTGTCAGATTTGGTTCCCCTTTCTCCAGCCTCACCTAAAGGAAACCCAGTTTTAGACCTTTTAACCCATGCAGCAGGAACAATTCATCCTGCTCTCCAGACCCTCAATTTGACAGCATGACTGCTCCGCTTCCAAACTTAGTCAGGCTTCATGACTTCACACAAGCAGTAAAACACATTTTGGTATCCTCTCACAAGGCTTCTACCAGGAAGTTATATTCTAGTAAATGGAAGAGGTTCTCCTACTGGGCACAAGCAAGAAACATTGGTCCTTTTTCTGCCCCAGTCAGTTCAATTTTGGAATTTCTTGCAGAACATTATCAGCAAGGCTCTACCGCAACTACAATTAGACCCCATCTAGCTGCAATTTCTAATTTCCACATTGGTAGATATACTCCTAACCTGATGTCACACAAATTGTGTAAAGCATTTTTAAAAAGCACTTGTTTATTGAGACCTCCCATAAAAGAACCTCTCTCACCATGGGATTTTAATTTTGTCCTGACTCACCTAACATTACCTCCTTTCGAGCCCTCATCATCTTGTGATCGCAAATTCCTGTCTTGGAAAGCTATTCTCCTAGTAGCCATTAAATCTGCAAAAAGAGTCTTGGAGTTGCAAGTTCTATCAATCAAACCACCATATTTGATTTTCCATAAAGATAGAGTATCTCTATGAACTAATCCATCCTTTGTGCCAAACGTTTGTTCCCAAACCAATCTAAATCAATCTATTGAGCTCCCAGTGTTTTTCCCAATCATAGCAACAAAGCAGAGTACAAACTTCACCAATTGGATGTGCATAGACAACTTAGGTTTCATCTGCATAGAACTAAAGATTTTAGGAAAACAGACCAATTGATCATCTCCTTTTCCAAAGCAAAATAAGGCATGCCAGTTTCAAAAATTACCCTTTCAAATTGGCTCTCAAATTGCATTACCTTTATGTACACCTCAAATAACAGAGACTTACCATTCAAAGTTAGAGGCCACTCGACCAGGTCATTAGCAACATCCTCTGCTTACCTAACCAGATTGTCAATGGACAGTATTTGTGCTGCTGCTACGTGGGCAACTCCCCATATGTCTATTACTCATTACAAAGTTGATTTGGCCCCCAGGGACAGGTCTTCCTTTGGTTCCACTGTGCTCAAAGGTGCATTCCTGTGAGTCACTAAGGGAAATGGGGCTAGGGACACTGTCCCATCCAGTAAGAAAGAAGGCAAAATAGGACAACATAACATAAAGTAGTTATGTACTCACCATAATGTTTCATGTTTGTTGTCCAGCTCGCCCTTCATTCTTACGACCCTCCCACCTTCCCCCAGCCAAGGACTCCTAGAGGACCTAGATGAGAGATCTTTCTTCTTTAGTAAAGGAGCTCCTTTGAATGTCCTTCATATTTCTATACCAGATGTAACATTATTAATTTAGACACATTGCACTACTGCATGATGGGATACCTATTCTGCCATGAGCCAAGTTAGAGACTTCGAGGTAATGTATTTGGCCAAGTCAGAGCCAAAGATCGGCTCTGAACCCATCCAGTAAGAATAAAGGGTGAGATGGACAACAAACATGGAATGTTATGGTGAGTATATAACTTCTTTTTTTTGTATAATGATAGCAGATATTATGCAGGAGATGAATTAGAGAATGAAGTTAAGAAGAAAAGAAGAAAAGCAATGGGCAGGTCCATAAAATCTCATGTAGGTGTATGGTGAATCAAGTGCAGTTAATTCTGATGGTGAAAAGAAACAAGTATTGGTGCTTGGAGACTCTGTTTTAAAGAATATTAAAAATTTACTCCCAGGGAAAATAAGAGAAGTATAACAGTTTAATGCTTAGGAGGGTGTAAAATGTATGACACTGTTGTCGCATTGAAAAAGATTTTTATGTTTGGGAAAAGATATGAAGTGGTAGTTGTGGTGGCAGAAGTTAATGACGTTGGAAGACCTAATGAAGGAAGTTTGAGCAGCTGATAGGTGTGAGCAAGGAAAACGTTTGAACTGATTTTATGTGATATTATCCCATGTGATGGTTTTAATGAAGTTTTGACAAGGGTGGCAAGGGACTTTACAAATATTATTAGAAGGAATTGTTGTTTATAGGGTATACAATGCATGTATGTTTGTGGGGAAATGGGCTTGTGTAAGAAATGTTTTGGCACTCATGGGAGACATCTCAATTTTATAGGTAATTGATTTTTTGTTTGTTTGTTTGTTTGTTTTTGTTTGTTTTTTCTAAATATGATTATTTTTACCACCAGATTTCCAGGGATACATGCAATAAATTGGAATATTATATCCAGTGTTAGATTTTTATTATATAGTGCTAGAGGTGTGAACAATAAATTTCAGTTATTTGAAGATGGAGTTATTGGAGGCAATTTTCAGATGGTTATGATTACTGAAACTTGGTTTTCTGGTAAACATAAACCTTTGTGTTTACCTGCATATAAGGCTTGTCATAGGGTAAAAAAATGAAGGGAGGGGTGGTGGAGTATCTATTTTTTTTCAAGATGGAATAACTTTTGTAACAGTCTGATTGATGATATATATCTATATATATATATATATATATATATATATATATATATATATATATATATATATATATATATAAGATAATTACAATTCAACTTAAAGGTGAGAGTGCAAGTAATAAGACTGGCCTTTTTTACAGGCCTGTGAATCAATCTTGTAATGATTTAAATGAGTTTTTCCAGTCTGTAATTTCATTGATGGAAGCAGGTATTGATATTTTGTGTTGCGATTTGAATGTCCACAACATTGATTGGTATGTATGGACACTAGTAAGGGACAATTTAGTAAAATGATTAATATTAATAATATAAGTAAACTATTCACAAATTGTGATACAACCAACAAGAACATATATTTTGAATATAGTGTGGGTTATGAATTAGGAATTGATTGATGAATGTGTGGTTTGTGAGGAGCTAATTAGCTCTCATCATTGTTGTATTTCTTGGACTTGCGAGATTTTAAGCCGTAAAGCCGAAAGAAACAACATAAGCAGAAACTTGGTCAAGGGATGAGATATGCCTATTCTAGAGCAGATTATTATAAGATGAGACTTGAAGTAATTAATTGGAGTTAGAAAGAACTTGCTTGTTCTGTGGATATTAGAGAAGGGTAAAATAGCTTTTATATATTTTTTTGTATATGTTGATTAATAATTTAATTACTACTAAGCTCTAAGCCACGGTGGTACAGCGGTTGCATTGTTGCCTCACAGCAAGAGGTTCTCCTGTTCGATTCTCGGCTGTAGTTCCTTCTGTGTGGAGTCTGCATGTCCTCCCCATGGTCAAGTGGCCTCCGAAAGACATGCGTGAATGGGTGTGCCTTCGCTGAAGGTTGGGTGTCGGGCTGGCAACTCGGCACCTTAAAATCTACTGCCAATCATTAGCGGACCAGAGTTCCACTGTGGCGACCCCTAACTGGGAAAAGCCGAAAAGGCAAACAACAATTACTAGTAAGCTCTATGATTATAGACCTCTGTGGTAGAATTTTTCTTTATAAAAGCTACATAATCAGTCACAAAGTTTATGGAAAAAGTTGAAGAAGGAGCATGAGTGAAGGAGACTGCATAATTATAGAACAACTAGAAATAAGTTGAGGAAATTATCTAGAATAAGGAGAGTAGTTTATGAAAAATACTACCTAGTAGTGTTGCTGGTAATAAAAAGACATTTTAATCATTTAAAAAGGTTTAAAAAGAAGCCTATAGTGGATGTGAGCTTCAAGTTGGTGACAAACAAATAACTGATGTTGAGTCAGTAGCTAACACCTTTATTGATTACTTTGCTGGTCTTGGAGATTGAGTGAAAAATCTAAATTTATCTTCCAGTATGCCTGCAGACTCCCTGAACATATTTACACTTAAGTTTAATGTATTATATGATATGGTTAGAAGAACATCTGTTGCAGGGCCTGTTGGTATTAATGATTTATTTCTATCTTTTTATGAGGGACATTTTCCATGTTTGTGTTATTTGTTTCAAAAAATATTACAGGTAGGATATGTTCCCTCAGTATTGAAATTGACTTATATATTTCCTTTCCCAAAGAGCAGTAATCATCACGTTGTTGAAAACTATACACCAATTAATGTTACAAGCCTTACTGATAAATGTTTGACTGGGTAATATCTCAGTATATTATTAGTTCTTTGGGTGATGAATATGATTTAATGCAACATGGATTTGTTACAGATAGATCCTGTGGTACTAATTTGTTAGCTTTTTATGAGCATTTGTGAAGGGCTGTGGATGATAAGAATGCAGTACATGTTATATATTTAGATATCTCCAAGGCATTTGACACTATGCCACATTAGAGAATATTAGATTTATTAAATGAACTAAATATTAATGGATATGTAACTAAGTGGATGGCAAACTGGCTGCATGGTAGGAGTAGTGGAGTGAAAACTGCTAATTGTTTTTCAGATGAAAGAACGATTACTAGGACTGATCCTTGGGGTTCAGTATTGGGTCCAATATTGTTTGAAATTTTTATGTCTAGCTTTCCTTTTGATGATAGATTTTGGCTGACAAAATATGCTGATAATATTAAAATTGGCTAAATGATATCAGAGGTATCTGATCAATTTTCTCTGTGACCTTATTTGGATACTTTATGTAACTGGATTATAGGGAATGAAATGAAGGTCAGTGTTAGGAAGACTTGTATTCATTTTGGTGTGGCGAATCTGTTATCCATATGCAACGGGAAATATTGATATCAAAATGGTTAACGTTATTAGGAATTTGGAAGAAAAGGTAGATGATAAGTTAGGTTTTAATCATTATCTATTGGATAGTATCATCAGGTGTTATTATGAAATAGGTAACATTCCTAGAAGTATTGCAAGTAGAGATAGGGCTGTTTTGGTCCCCATTTATAAGACTATGGTGAGACCAATTATTGAATATTGCGGGTCGTTTTGTGTATATAATAACATGCAGTTTTACTAGGAGAATTCAAGAAATGGTAGGGATGATTTATTGTAGGATGCCTGAAGTATCGCGCTTGTACACAATAAAATATAGATTGGCCAGGGGAGACCTTATTGCCATGTATAAGTGCTTTAAAGGTTGTAAATTTGCAAACTGTGTGGGAGTATGCAAAAGTAAACATACTATAAATACAAGAAACAATAAATATTTGGTGAATAGCATGTTAGGTGAAATATCTATTTGGAATAACTCTTTTTTATGGAATAGCAGGTGCATGGTGGAATAAAATCTTGTTGCAAGTGAGAAAATCAGAGACAAATGGATATTTTAAATCCAGCTTGTATTCATGGTGGGTTTGTGGGTTCGAGGAGGATTTTTAACCCATTTTTTATGGAGTCAAGCTCTCTGAGTGCCTTTAATAGGCTTTGGGCTTGGTGTCTATGAACCTCTGACACCATGAAACATACATCCAAGAATCACATTTTCTGATGTCAAAAGTCTATCAGGTAAACCATGCTACTATGCTATATCCTAGTGAAACACTCCATAGTGAGACACACAGATGCACCACTTACAGGCTGTACAAGGAGAGGTTATAGTCAGTTGTCTGTCAAATTGCATGACTTGCCACATCACACAAGCACTCTAGTCCTTGTACCATAAGTACATATATGACTCAGTCATAGTACACATGGATATAAATAACTTGAAACAGACCTCACTGGACTATATGAAGAAAGATATAATGGAGCTCTTGGAATATATGTCTAAGGCAAGTATGAACCTAGCTTTGAACAGCATTCTGCCGTCACCAAGAATGTTGCTATAGTGTGAACAAAAGATGTGTTGTCAACAATTGGCTTAGCTTCTGGTGTCATTCAAAAGGGGATTACCTACACCTCTCCTCCCAAGGATTCTGTATCTTGGCTAAAATCTTGTCCACCCCCATAGTGCCATTTTAGGCAATGTCAGTCTTCTAAGGCTTCCAACAGAATGTAACAGAATGTGGACAACATTAAGGTATTGAAACCTAAGGTATTGCTGCTCAGTACTAGGAACCTTAACAAAAACCCCACAACCCACAAGCACTACTTAACCTGAAAAAACTGATATATACATCATCACAGAGGCCTAATTCTGGACCAGTGAAAGCTTGCCATAAGTGCAGGCCTTCAATTTCTGTCACTTGTAAAGGCCCACCACATGAGATGAAGGCACTAAAGCTGGAGGTGTTTATATTTCTAAACAAATCTCACCTTCAGACTTGTTAGACAAAATTATGATCTGGAACTTCTCCACATCCAATCCAACTTACTTAAAATATATATATATATATATATATATATATATATATATATATATATATATATATATATATAGATAGATATAGATATAGATATATCATATCAGAGCTAACTACTGGACATCCTCTATGTCCCCCTCAGCCCATGTCACCTACATAACAGGTATAGTGTGCCTGTCTAGTAAGCCAGTCACCATTCTCCTAGGAGACTTCAACTATCTCTCCATAAACCAGGAGACTTACATGTCCTTAAATACATATGGCTAGAGATTTCTGGATTTCATCAATACATACTTTCTGGATCAATTAGTATGCACCTCAGCCAAGGGTAATAAAATCCTGGACTTGTTCCATGCCAGTATGGGACAGCTCTGCTTCCATTCAGTTGTAATCTCCTCACTGATCATATTGGACAATATGTCAAGGCTGAAGCATCTTCCAGTACCTCAGTATTCAGAGACTATGCAAAGGCTATTCTACTAAAACTGGAGAATGAGCTGGCTAAATCTTGCTCTATCTCAATTAACCTAATGCCTATGCAGAATCCTTTACTATCAGATTTTATGCATATGTAAATAGTTACATAGATGAGATGCATCTGTCCCTCCCAGACACAAATACAACACAACATTCAAAAATAACCTACTGTTGTGGAACCCTAATAAACTCTGTAATAAAAGAAAAAAAAAACTCATTGCAAGCAAAAATAAATTTAACTCTCAAGAATGCAAACACTCTTTTGATAAACTAAATAGTGAAATCCAGATCCTAAACAAATTCACCAAAATGAGATATGATGAAAAAATAACCACCCAATTGAAATATAACCACAAAGCCCTCTTTAATTGTGTTAGGAATCTCTGAAAAAATCCCACGCACTGTGCTGAGATCACAGTAAATGATATTACATACTTGAACCCAGAGAACATAACAAATCTGCTACTGGGCAAATTCAGCTCTAACTTCACCTCCTCTCCCCTCCAATATTCTCAGGACAAATACCTACACATACACCCCCCAACTCCCAAGAGACAGTTAACAATGCACTTTCTAAGGACAAAAATACAACATCTTTTGGGCTGGATAACACATTAGACTGCATTCTGGTTAGCGTAAAACATAACTTGCTCGACTCTCTATAGAGGCTATTCAATACTAGCCTTAAAACAGATTTTGTGCCAGAGCAATAGAAGACAGTAACTGTCATTCCCCTTGCACAAAGCTGAAGCTTCAGCAGACCCAGGTAATTATAGAGCCATAAGCCTGACCAGTCTCATGTGACTAACCTATGGAAAGGGTTGTTATGGAACTAATAAATAGGGATATAGATAACCTGCAGACTCTAAACCCATCTCAGTTTGGATTCATCAAGGGCAGATCCTACCTACTTAATCTGGTTGACTTCTTCAAAAATGCCACTGAAACAATAGATAAGGACAGATCATACTGCATAACTGAACCTCACAAACTAGTTCAGCACCATCCCATACTCCAGCATTGTGGATAAACTCTCCCTGCTAAATGTTAACCACTATATAACTTATTAGGTAACAAATTGGTTTACAAAAAGAAACCAGGAAGTAACGGTGGGTGGCAAAAAAAGTGTCACTAGTAGTGTTCCCTAGGGTTCAGTTGTTGGGCCACACCTCTTTGGCATTTACTTCTTAGATGTTAAAGTTAATGTTAAGGGTTTGGGCTGACCAAGTATGAAGATGATTGCAAAGTTTGTGTCATCATAAATTCTACAGTGGACACCAAAATCCTACAAGAGGGCCTCTCCCAAATAGATAGTTGGTATCAAAACCGTTGACTAAAACAAAATGCCAGGAAATGTATAATCTCCTTGTAATTATCACAGTGACAACACCTCATAAAAATTGATCCTATAGTTAGAGATATGGGAATCTGTGTCAACAATGAAATGTCCTTTGATCACCAGATATTCACAATTATAAGGAAATTCTTTTTCATTATGCAGCATATATGTAAGGGTATAATGTCCAGATCCTGGGATGTAGTTGTCCCACTATACTCAGCAGTCATTAGGCCGATCATTGAATATAATGCCCCGTTAAGTAGGTACCTATCCAAATACTTGTCACAAGTGGAATGGATACAGCATTTTTTCACAAAAAAGTCAAAGGTCTAAATCATAAAAGCTATGCAGACTGACTCAAAACCTTGTCTCTCTTCTCGGTATCATGCAACTATTGAGAGGTGACCTTCAATGGTATTATAAACACCCAGTCAAGCAATGTCAATCTTGTTTGCACAATTAACAGGACATGCTGGAGGGACAGGCGTGCATCACAGGGAATGCAGCCTCTGTGCAGCCATCTTCCACTCCACATAGAAGCAGACTACTTCTCTTACTCCGTTCAAGTGCAATTTGAATGAGTGGAGGGGTAAACAAAGATTCACCCCTGGTTTAGCCCCAGTGGCCTTCATGGACAGGGGAAAATGTGTAATTATCCCAGTGTAAACTTGATCAACCTGTCATTGGATATTTATATTACACAATATTAGTGCTAGTAATTACCATAAGAAGGCTAGGATTCTTAAGATCCTCAAAGATCAATAACCTAGTAAGTGTAATTCCTTTGCAGTGATTTATGCTTAACTGCCCATGCCATGTAAGACACTGCCCTGCTTGAACTCTTTTACCTGTGCAAGGCTGGCAGTATCAGTGACCCTAACCTTCACTGGACTTCCTTATGTAGTAGGTTTTTTACTCAGATTATTCCCAACTTATGTGATTTACTTCCCCTGCAAATAAAAAAGCAACACACTTCTTACCTTTAAGGCCATTTAAACTACTGGATGGGTATTCATTAATTCACACCTGGAATATATATAATGTGGCTTCTAGACTGGAGCTGCCAATACTTTTTAAGTATACCAGCCTTATGCTTTGGCTAGGATCCTCAGTAATAATATAAACCAGACACATATATGAACCTAAAACAAAATTTGTTGTGCCTCAACCATTAGCTATCCCCAGAGCAGTAAGCATTTAAGGTCTACATTTTGCCAAGGACCAAACAACAACATTTTCATAAAAGGCTTATATTATTTATATTGTTTAACAACCAGTGTACAGCACTGACCTACATGGGCTTTCCTCATCAGGCTCAGTTTATGACCAGTGATTGGTTAAGTGACTTGCTCAGTGTTACACATTAGGCGAATGGACACCGAGAGTTGCAGATTCTGGACTACACTGAAGCAGCCTGTCAATAGCTTATAGCCATAGTCCTATTTGCTGACAGACAGGTGACTCAAGAAAATATGACACAGAGAAATATGACACAGACGCACAGCTACACTGCTGCCAAGCATAATCACTTTCCAGCGTGTTTCCAAAATCAGGAGTGTACAGAGAGGATAAAAAGATCTCAGAGTTGCCATGGTGGATATGATCTGATCCTCATCCACATGGGAGTAAACAATCTTGGATATTCCACCTTGTATGTGATACAGCAAAACACAATCGAATGGCTTGAGGTTTTCAACTTTGCAGGAAGACTGTTTATGTTCAGTGACAGTCTCTGCTCACATAGAAAGCACCATGCTGCAGACTTCAGATCAGAGCCTTCAGTAGTTGATTATAAATCTGGAGTGGTATTCAGTAGGTGGCAGTGCAGAAGAAGATGAGCAAGTTACTCAAAAGATGATGTGAGCCTTTACCTTAACCCTTATGTTGCACTGGAACTGAGTAGGACATTTTTCTAATTCCACATTGCAGTTCTAGGCAATGCAAAATTCAAGTGATCTCAAACCTGGTTAACCTGATGATGACATCATTACCCAATTGTTGCTATTTGCATGACAAGTTAGGTAACACAGGTGCTTTCCTGGACTTGGAGAGCCAAGTGGTAAAAGAAACATAATTCAAAAAAACATTATACATATCTGAACTTACAGGATTGAAGATCTGTTTTTTTTCCTAATAATGTGGATTAGACATAGTTTAATTATTTAAATGCTGTATATACTATAGACCCAGGAAGTTAGATGCCCAAGGAAAAGGGGGAAAGTATAAGTATTGTGACAACAATCACTAACAATAAAACCAAGATTGTGAGGTTCTACCATATTCCATCGACATCTACCAAAGATAATGAGGAATTCCTCATTAAATTGCTAAAAAATGGTGATTTGGGATAGTGCCATTATATTAGGAGGTAGTAATAACTCATATATTGATAGGAAAATTACAGCTCAAGTAATGGGCTCAACCAGCTTCTGTACTCTGTTAGAACAAAATGAAGTAACTGGTTCAAACTCCATGAAGTAGTAGAATATCCTTAGTGTGCTTGTCCATTCCTAGTGTACCTCTCTTTACTTTGACCCATCACTGGATGTCTCTAATCATGACACTTCCTTAGGGCTAGAGTGACTTGATTTGAAATAAAATTGCCTTCCATGATTTCTCAAATAAGTACTACATAGCAGCAAACAGTGTTCTTGAATCCTTTGACTAGAATTAAGCATATTTGTCCCCGTACTGTGCCAACTAGGAAGCAGCAAATAAATTCTGGTACTCGCATCCTCATTCCTATTCCATTGTTGAAAAAATACCCAAGTAAATTTAAAGACATGTCACTCTGAGGAATTATAAACTCAGTAAGAGTTATAACAGGAAAATAATTCTGCCAGGGAAGTAAACTAAATTCTTCTCAGCATAATAATAAAAGTACGCTAAAGAATGTACTGAGATTCTTATCAAAACCATTCAAGTCTCGGGGTTGTCCAATGTAGAGAAACTAGCACCAAAGACAGAAAGTAATAGCAAAGCATTTGGTAATCACATTAGAAAACCTACAGGAGGATGTAAGGAATGCAACTCCTTAATGTTTAATAAGACATCATACTTTAACTGTACGAAATGTCTAACAGCCTGACAGGATATTTGACACATCGGACAGAGTAAATCACTCACATCACAATGAACATGGTTATGAATACCTTAAACAATAGAAGGCATACTAGTTCCCTGGTGCTAATGAAACAACAGGAAGTTTTCTATCCAACATTCAAACCAATGCAGTATGGCCACTCCTTATGTCCATAGATGGATCCCTTACACTTGGCTATGTCCATGAACATGGGCTGCAGATACTGGCTGTGCAGCTATACTGAAGGATACTAAATTTTGGCAGCAAACCTATAGACCATTTTTTCAGCTGTGCATCCTATTCAAAGTATTGAAACACATATATGCCCTATTCCTGATCTCTTTCTCCATCATCTGGAATAATAGATTTTTGCCAAGGGTACGTCATGGAGTCTAAATTTTGTAGCCTTCTTTAAATAGGTCGCATATTTCCAGTGCCTTAGCCATTCATACAACACAACTAGACCTAGTAAAGGCATTCAACACTAGCACACTCCAGGGAATCATCTCCAGATTTAAACACCTCATTGTCAGTGCGTTTGGAATCAGGTTAAAATTACAACTGACTGGCAGGCAGGACTAAGTGAGGCAAGGTTGGCAGGAGGACTCCTCTGTGAATTTTCCAGAGTGACCAGTGGTGTTCTGCAAATATCTTTATTGGGCTCCCTTTTTTGTAGAATTTTCTTTTGTGGAAAAAAAAATGATCAGGCATCTGTGGATGAAAAAATACCCAGATCATTACAAGCTGGTAAGTCAGATGAAGTAAATGGTGCCTCATCTAATGTTAGGGAAGCTTCACTTTTGCTGCAGTAATTGCAAACTTGCATTTATCATAAGAGATGCTTAACTTCATGGCTCAGGGGAAACTGAACACAAATTGTCTTCACATAAAATGAATGAACAGTTAGTAAAGACAGATCATGCTGGTAGAGATGTGAGTACAGTGAGCTTGACGTTTGTCTGAGGATATATCCATATTTAAAAAAATACCGTTGGTGTGTGACCCAGTTAAAGTAAGCTTCCTTTTAAACTAGGGACATAATAATCTGCGTTTGCACTTCATTGATATGCCCTGTCACTGTTTACTAAACTGATTTTTACCAATTTCCAAAACAATTGCTTCCTGTTTAGGGCGAACTTGAGCTACTGCCAATGGCACTTTTATTTATTTATTTATTTGACATTTGTTGACCGGGATATTCTGACTGAGCTTGCACCCTTTTTCAGCAGAGGCCCGGGGAGAAAAGCTCCACAGTAGTAATTATAAAAGTACAATAAATTCACAGTACAATTTATGTAAGTACAAAATTCAGAGTACAAATTATACATGTGAATAAATTCTGAGTACAAATTGTCCAAATATTAAGGAATTAACAGGAGAAAAGTAAATAAGAAAGAAAAAGTGACATACAAAAAGATCAGAAAAGATATCAGGATGCAGTATATGTTAGAGATCTTGGAAAATTATGCAGTTCAGATAAGTAGTAAGTGTAGGGGAGGTGTGAAGGAGCAGGCTGTCAAAGAAATGCAGAATAATAGATTACTGTAGAAACATACAGGAAGATAGAAGAGATAGTGGGATTGTGAGACAGGAGGAAGTAGAAAGAAATGTTAGGGAGGGAGAAATGGGAGTGGATGAGACAGGGGAGGGAAGATTTTAGGTGGAATGGTTGCAGGGACATCCCCAAGTACTGAATAGGTAATTTCTGAGAGATGTCTTGAATTCACGAGCATGGGTGACATTTCTGCGGGCCATGGGTAGCTTATTCCAAGATAGAGCTGGAAGGTAACTGTATAGGTTTTGTCCAAATGATTTTTTAGGTTTGTGAATTTGTAAGAGATATTGGTCAGAACTTCTGAGGGTGTGTGCGGGGTTATAGAAAGAGAAAAGAGAGGATATGCTAGGACAGGAGGAGGGCTTGTTTAGGATAGTGTGGATGAAGAGGAGTTGAGCAAATAAGAGTTGGTTGTTAAACTCTAACCAGCTGAGTGATTGGAGAACAAGACAGTGGTATGCAAATCTGGCTACTTTTTTGTATGTAGTTTTGAGTTTGGATAGTAGGGAGGACTGTAAGTTAGTAAGGCTTTGATAGCTGTAGAAGAGGTTAGGGAGAAGATAAGCATGGGCAGGTGAAATTCTGTAGCTGGGGTAAGAAACCTTTTATTTCTGTAAAGCAGGCCAAGCTTTTGGTTGGTTTTCTTAATACAGTGGTGTACATGGAGGTAGAATTTCAGATGATCGTCAATGATGACTCCAAGAAGTTTTGTGTGGGGTTCAGGTGTGATAGTGGTGTTGTTTAGTGAAGAGATAGTAAAAGAGGATTTAAGGTGGTAGAGGGATTTGGGTATTAATAGGAGTTTTATCTTTTTAAGGTTTAGCATAAGTTGATTTTTAGTAAGCCAAGTTTCAGTGAGGTTAAAAGAGGTTTGAGTTAGGATGAGTAGGTTAGAGGGGCTGTCAGCAATGGTGATGATAGTGGAGTCATCTGTGTACTGTATGAGGGATGACTGAGGACAGGATGTGCGAAGTTGGTTAGTAAAAATGTTAAAAAGAAGGGGAACAAGGATTGAGCTTTGAGGGACACCCATTTTTATGGGATGAAAGGGGGATAGAGCAGAGAGCCATTTACCAGATTGCTGTCTGTTAGTGAGGTAGCTGGACAACCAGGAGATAGTTGCAGGGGAGAAGGTTAGTTGAGAAAGGTTAGAGAGGAGGATGGGGTGGGAGACAGTGTCAGAGGCTTTGGAGAGGTGTAAGAAGAAGCATGACACCAGTTTGTTATTGTCTCTGGCTTGGGAGACAGACTTAGTAAAGGAAATAAGAGCGGTAGTGGGTTAGTGGTGGGGGCGCAAACCATGCTGGGTAGGGGGGGTGAGGTTTTCTTGAGTGAGATAGGACAGGATTTGTTTATGCATGCAATTTTCAAGAATTTTGGAGATAGGAAAGATTATGGTAATTGGGCGATAATTAGATAGTTCTACAGAGTTTCCACCTTTGTGGATAGTTATAGTGTGTAATTTCTCCAGAGAGTTGGGACAGTAGATTGACGGATTGAATGGTTTATGAGGATGGAGACTGAGTAAGCTATGGAGTTAGCTGCAGCCATTAGGAAGACAAATGACTATTTGTCGGCTGATGGGGAACATGGTTTAAGTTTGAGAAAAAGCTTTTTGATGTAACTAGTAGGGATGGGCTACATACATATGATACATAACAAGTATTCTGTTTTAAATAATAGTGATCTGCACCACTTGTATAGTGAAGCTGCCTTAGTTGACTCTACAGCAGCATCTCCTAGAACACGCAGATGCATATGATTGGCGCTGAATGGTATGGAGCAGGACACAAGCCTAGACATTAAAGATGATCCACTTATCCACTGGTTTGGTCTGTGCTATAACTATGGTAATTTGGGAAGTGATCCAACAAGTAGGCCATGACCAGTACTACACACTCTGTGAAGAAAGTTTCATCATAATTCTTTTTAATTTTTATTTAGTTTTTTGTAATGAACGTGTTTGACACAAGGGTCAGCATGCAGTAGAGGCCAGGAAGCTCTGGTTTCATGTCCACAGAAGAACAATATGCAAATGGCAGTTACAACTATAGCATGTGGTTGCCTCGATGCCATGAAATAAATAAATAAAAAGGTAAGGAAATGCATGAGGCACACTACATGGACTTAAATCTTAGTACTGTTATGCACAGCAGGTGTGAGATGTGTAAGTACTGTTATGCACATCAGGTGTGATATGTGTAACATACTTCTTGATGAGCAGCACTTTATAATATTGGTCTTATCTAACATTCACATTTGTCGTATCCAGTCTTGCTTTTCCAACATAAATGAGCGGTATGAATGTTACCAACATTTGTAAGCAGGGATGCCAATCTAGTTATCCTTTTTCACATATGTTGCATAGAAAGGGCTCTATGCATTGCTTAATAAGGTAGCAATGCTAACAGTAGTGTGGGATACACATTAGTTTGTTGTGTTTTGGAAGAAGTAGTAAGTTTAAACCAAATAAATTCCTTTGTCAGTGAGCTTCAGAATTCAGGCAACACAGTGCTTTTCAGGAATCCGCACTCTAAATACCTTGCCATCTCTATCAGCTTTGTCCCAATCCTTACATCTGTCTATATGAATCTTATTTTGCCCTCATGGTTTTATTCTAGTACATGTGGTTAAATAATGTACAGCTCACATTCACACTATTCCTTATTGCTATTATACCTTGGAATATGTTTCCATGTTTTATGTTGTGCTTTCTGCACACTTAGTAATTGACACACTTTTGAAAAATAGTTCCTCTATTTTTTTTATTTTAACAACCATGTGTGAGAGTGTGTGTGTGTGTGTGTGTGTGTGTGTGTGTGTGTGTGTGTGTGTGTGTGTGTGTGTGTGTGTGTGTGTGTGTGTGTGTGTGTGTCTGCGCACAGCGTGCGAGTGTGTGTGTGTGTGTGTGTGTGTGTGTGTGTGTGTGTGTGTGTGTGTGTGTGTGCGCACATGTGAGATGTTTGGAGCATTATTCTTATTGTACGGTGTCATGTTAAGAACAGCATATTATTATAATTGATCCAATCCCCTACAAGGCTGGACTGGGTTCTCAACAACAAACCTTCACTCTATCCTCAACATGATTGTCTCCCTGGCAACCTTAGTGACTACCTACCCACTTACTTATATAGGCAGCACACCATCACTCCAAATAACATTGTCTACAAATACATTTGCAGCAAAAAAAAAATTTCTCAAGAAGTCTTTAATACCCTCCTACTAAACTGTAACTGGTTCCCACTAAAACACCTTCCTCTGAACTCAGCTGTACAGTATTTCAATGAAGGATTAACCAAAATCCTAAACAGCCTTTCCACCTTAGAAAAATCCATATCAAACTTAAACATACATCATGGCTCACCAATAATACCATAAAACTCCTGAAACTAAGAGACAAAACCTGGACCCAATCCCAAGAGACAAAAAATGAGTCAACTCTCCTAAAATATTGCCAAATGCACAACCTTGCAAAAAAACAAATTAGGCAGGACAAAAAAAATTACTCCAAGATAAACACCACAATAACCCCCAGAAATTTCAAGCCATCAACCACTTAGTAAAACCAGGTCACAGCATTAAACCAGCCCCATCCACAACAGAAACTACCATAAACATTGCATTCCAGTACAACTCTAATTTTATTGATTCTGTCCTTTTGCTTGTAAAAACTGAATCTGTTGCTGCACTACCTACACACACGATAGACAACATTAAGTCCTTTACTATAAAAACAATCCAAACCAGTATCATAAAGAAACTCCTGTCCAAACCAAAGCAATCATCACTTGCAGCCGACCAGCTCCCCAATGTAGTCCTCAAAATATCATCAGCCACCATCTCCTACCCCATATCCATCCTAATTAATCCATCAAAGTCAAAATAGGCACCTCCACCTCCGATAGCAGACCTGTCACTAGTGGAGTTCCCCAGGGATCTGTTCTGGGACCCGTACTGTTTGTCATCTATTTCTCAGAGGTCCAGGCAAAGACAAAAGGTTTATGGCTGACCAAGTTTGTGGACGACTGTAAGTTGGGTGCTGTCATTTACTCCCCATATGATGTTAATATACTACAAAAGGGTCTCATAGCAACTAATGACTGGTGCCAAAGTCACGGCCTCAAGCTAAATGTAAAAAAATTTATCATCATACCATTCAGTAAAAACACGACCTCTACTTATTACTACATCAACGGCAAACCCCTAAGCACACAACCTGTGGTGAGAGACCTGAGCACTCAGCTTGATAACAACCTCACATTCTACCATCATATAGTGGCAGTGGTCAGAAAAGCCTTTTACTTGGTTCATCTCATAAGTAAAGGGATTGCATCCAGAAAAAAGGAGGTTATTACCTCTCTATACTCCACTCTCATTAGACCAATAATTGAGTATAACACCTCATTTGGGATGTACCTCTCCAAACATCTGCACCAACTGGAGAGGCCACTGAAATACCTCACAAAGAGAATCTATGGCCTCCAACATCTGTCCTATGCAGATAGGCTCAAATCATTATCATTCTACTTGGTATCGTACAGATTGCTCAGGGGTGATCTGTGTCTCATCTACAAGGCAATCTCTTACCCTGCCATACTAGAGATAGGGTCTATATTAGAAGAGTGAATACTCTTTCGCCGACATGTAAAGCCCAAAGTCTGAAGAGAGTGAAGTTGCAGAATAATGATTTTTTTCTCAGGGGAAAAAAAATTGCTGAGCCGTTCTCAGGACTTTGCTGTTTTTTCCACTGTGGTGCAATCTCGGAGTTGGTATATTTAAGTAGGGGGGTGTTTTTCACCCTCTTTCTCTCACATTAGCCGTTATTTCTTTCTAATAGCTTCTCACTCTTTCTCTCCTTTTTCCCTGTCCCACCCACTGTACCTTCCTAGACCCCTCTCCCCTCTTTCCTTCTCTAATACTGAAAAGCTTCCACAGTTTACTACACCACCTGCTCTACAGTACTATTTCTAGTCTATTACTAGACTCCTCTGTAGTATTACTCTAAAGCTCATATTGTATCCACTTGACTCACACTGCCATTTTGTCCCTCCCCTATCATTTCATACTTTGTGTCTCCTCTATTCTGTACTACTACTACTACTACTGTTTACTAGCAAATACCTGGCTACCTACTTGTTAGACCCAAATGGATGTAAGGGTTCATTCCCTGTCTAGTTGGACTTTTTACCTCCTCATCAAAATTCTAACTATGCTTACTAAGTTGTAACTCTTCCAGATACTGTACATTGAAATGTTTGCTATTTACATGCTACCTACATTGTATCTACCTGAGGCATTTTGATTGCAAGGTTTTATGAATGTGGAACATGTCTCTATAACTTGTGAATATACTTGACACTGTTACTAGAAGTTTTATATTTATCGACATATGTATCTATGCCATATTTAATTGTGACACTTTATTGTTTGTTCTTGTTAATGTGGAGCTTGTTTGTTTGTTTTTGTTAATGTGGAGTTTTTCTCCCCGGGCCTCCACTGAAAAGGTGCTATTTTTCAGCCTAGTGGACCATTCTGGTAAACAAAAGTAAAATATAAAAAATGTCCCTTCTATTTTAGTTATATAATATGTACTGTTCTAAATAAGTGTATTTTACCATATTTGTGCTGCTTATAGCATCATTACTTTTTGATGTTTCATATATACATGCATACATACATACATACATGCATACAAATATTTTAAGCATGGGCATTAATGCCCTTCTAGCCTGCCAATATACACTGATATAGTGTGAATGCTTATGAAATGTGGCTTCACCTTGCATGCCTAGATATGACTTTCTTTTCTGACTAAGCTACCATTAGTATGATTGCTTTATACAGCCTGCTACTCAATTGGTCTGTCTTTTTTAAACAATATACCGGAGACAAATAATTATTAGTAGCAGTCCCATACAGTAATCAGCTACAAATAGATGTCCATAACTGAATTAATTAGCCAATCTGGAATAGTTATCTGATCATCAGGACACATTCAGATTATTCTTATTATTATATATTCCCCACTCCTTTCTAAGTGCATCAAGGAGCATGCTGATGTATTTTAAGTTACAAGGCCAAGGTCTAAAGGCCCAAGCATCATGCTGTTAGATGTGTTTTATCAACTTCTACTGTGCCTTTTTTGTATACTTCTATTTAACACCCATAGCTCCTTATGGCATCCAGACCTTTCTTGGGCATGACATTTTAACTAAGTGACTTACCAGCTTATACCAAGCAGAAATAGAAGGGGCAAGAATTTATTAATAAAATGACACTAAGATTGTAAATTTAGGATGTCCTGCAGTAGAAAAGCATTGATTATATTGTTTTTTAAGTTTATTTTTCAGAAAATGCTCAGGAATGCAAGGATGCATGCAGGCTGTAAGAGGTGTAATAATCCACATATATATTACCTGACTGAACATTTAGGTAAGTGAATACCTAAATGTCAACCTGGTAATATTGAAAAATTAAAGCAGCGAATGACCAGTTTAATGTAGGGAATGAATTCCCTCGGCCACAAAAAAAAATTTAAACCAAAATGAAGTGGGGGGCTTCACTCCCACACCCCCCTATGTGGGGGACAGTGCCCCACACCCCCCCCAACTAAATATACCAACTCTGAGATCACTCTGCAGTGGGGAAAGGGGCAAAATCCACATAACAGCCAAGGAAATTATTTCCCTGCGTTAAATCGTCCCTTCACGGTGTTTTGCTTTCGCTATTACCAGATCGACATTTAGGTATTCAATAACCTAAATGTTCAATCCGGTATTAGGAACCCCAATATTCCACCCCACTATAGATGTTAATGCTTGTAACTATCTTATTAAGCTTTATTCAGTTTCCTTATCCTTAATTTGCTCAGTAGTGTACTATTACTAAAGTTGTTTTCTGTTCAGACTTTTTTCAGATTACTAATTATGTACAAACAGTCACAGCATTAGAGTGGCGTCTCATGTAATTAACACTATGTACAATATAAGAAGAGACTTATCTTGCAGTAGTTTATTTTAATTTCTGTGTTGACTGGAATTAAGTCAGAAGCCTTTAAGGTGATACAAAATTCTTAGTTTATATTATTTTGTCCCAGGCTAAGGTAAAGGTAAGGTAATACAGTGAAGTCACTAGTACTGTTCCTATAAGACCACTAGTCTGTCATTTATTTCTTCCTGAAAGGTCACTTATCCAGAAGTCAGGTGGGGACTTTATAAGACTACCCCGTGTCATCCACATCTCAAGCAAGGTCTGAACAAAGGTAATCTTGTGTATATTTCCAGTGCTAATTTTCTGTAATGACAAAATATTTATATGCTGTCTTGCATCCACAGAGAGTTCAATTGTTTTTGGACATCCACGTGGGTGGGCAAACCACCTTTTACAGTGTCATCCCTCTCCCACAAACTTATCACTCTCTGACATCTAAGTCACTGATAAATCAGTCTTTTAGATCTAAGGATAAAGTATGATACCTGTACATGTTCGTATGACAGTAGTATGAAGCAGGCATTTTTGCAGTACTGTATAAACTTTTAATCATCGGGAAATAAATTTGTTTACCAAGTTACATCCACTAGATTAGTACCCACTTTTTGGGGGAGAACTGAGGAGACATTCAAACTGACTAGTGGAAATTTGGTCAGTGCACCAGGTGTCCCCACCCCACCACACCACACCACACACACACACGTTTGTTTTTTGTTTTGTTCAGTAAGTGTTGCGGAAGTTTTTACATTCACCTAACTACCACCAACTCAGGCATCTGGGACCTTGGTATAATATCTCATACAAATGACATCACACACTCAGGAGTGTAGCACCCCTTATGATGTACTTCAGTGTCAGTTATGAAAAATTAATCCAAGCTGTTGGTGTGGGAATAGAACCTCAGCCTTCTGATCTGCAGCATCAAAGACAGGTGCGCTACCTTCTGAACCACTAATGCTAACAGCTGCATGAATAAGTACATTAGATTGGAGCATATAGAAGCTGGTGTACAATTTAAATGCAGACTGGGGACATAAAGAGTTTCGACAATATTCAGTCAAGGGCAGAGTTATTCCTATAATCAGTATTGGCCTCCTGAAGAAATGGTTGGTTAATATGGATTTAAAATGAAAAAAAAATGCTCCTACCTGATGTGTGACAAAGCAAAGATCAGTTCTGTAAATGTTTGTAAATGCTTTTCTTGTCAAAACAGCTGAAAGCAATAGCCTCAAAACATAACCTGCATGCTAACTACAGGGACTGACCATTATTATTAGGAAGTGTTGCTTCTGCTGCTTCTAATTATGTGCCCTGCACCTAACTAGTTTTAATTCTTATTAACCCGTTTGCCTGTATGTTATTTAGGTGCATGCTCTTCTCAGATGCAAACTAAAGCTACTTTAAGGAATGACCTTTTATTGCTGTCTTTACTTTTACTTATTCCTACAACATTTGTGATTGCTTTTCTTAGATGGAAATTTAAATTGCTTTAAAGTGTGATGAACATTTACTGATATCCTGATGGAAGACAAACAATCTAAATGTTAGGTGGTCCAGTGGCCCAGCAACTACCTCAATTTTGTTTCTTAGTAGTGGACAGTTGACTAACTGGAACTAGCTTTATAAATACAAGCCTGCTACTTGTTTCCGAAGACAATGCCACATGTAGAGTTATTTAATAAGGATTTAGTAAAAACTGCAGTAGTATTGAAAAGACACTCAGAACACCTGGAAAATGACTGAACTGCCAGCGGCTTTGGACTAATAACATCTGGTGACTTTTGTCATAACTCATGCATCTCTGGCAGTGTCTGAGCATACCATTAGCTAGTGGGTAGCAGGTAGATTGGCTGGAGTGAGAAATTTTGTGGCGATTCAGTTTTGATTTGATGGGGTGTGACTGTGGACAGGCAAAATAAGAGAGTTTAATCTTGTGGAGCATAGATCCGCTTATTTAGCCTGATTATGTGCATGTTTGAATGCCTTTAATATTTGGCTATGGATTTCAATGTCAGAAAGAATTAGAGACTAGGCAGACAGTTCAAGGGTCATCAAGCCCAGTGCTTCTTTTCATTGAGTTGGCCAGTACTGGTGGGATTATCAAACATCTTTTGCAGAATCATGTCATTAAAATGAGTAGAGAGCCATCTAAAAATCAGAAATGTAGCTTGGATGCTTTAGTTGGGAATAGTAGTGTTGTTGTTTATGGAGCAGTTTGTATTCCTATCTATAGTAACATTATAGCAGTTTTTATCAAGACTAATTCATTTTAGAAGGTTAGAAGCCCAGCTAGATATAGTGTGGGATCTTGTTATCCAGTATTACATAACATTCTTTTATATACAGACTATGCAGTATGATTTAGAGAATGTTATTACTGAAATATTGCATTACTACAGTGTCATTTGAGGTGGTCATTGTGTTATTGAATTGATAGCAATATTTTCACAGGTGGTATTATTTTTAGCAAATGGATTATCAGTAATCATCATTGTGGAAGTGTGTCACATCTGATATCAGTGATACAGAGAGTGTTGTCAAGATCAAATAGATGAAATATAAATTATGGGCCATTTATTGTGAGGAAAAAAAACAGATTGAATACATTGTTGCCTAAGCCATTTAAGCAGCTATTCAAGTAGGCTAAACTTGGAATTTTTTCAGAGTTCAGTCATTACAGGTGTTCCCCGATCATCAATGAGAAGTGAGAAGTTTGTTACACCAAAATCTGCATTTAAAGATCAGATGGTATATTGTATGTGTCTGAACCACAGAAAATGCCTTTTTATTTTATTTATTTGTTTGTTTATTTTTTTAGTTTTATTTTATTTACCTTTTTTTTGGCTGGGTTAGTCTCTCTGGACTAGTTGGCTGTTTTTAGAGGAGATCCGAGATGATATTTATACTGTAAGGGGAAATTTGGCAATAAGACCAGGGAATAATATAAAACCTTTTAAGATAATTATTAGCTATGCTTATACGGATGTCAAAAAGTGAGATGATGTTTTAAAACTTCTATTACCATTTGTATATGTAACCATGGACATTATAAACAGTAAAAACAATTCCAGAAGATAGTAAAGCTTTACAAGTAGTGAAGAAAATGGGAAATGAATGCTACGAAACAAAACAGTACACTTGTAAAAGTGCAAATATTAGGACATAAATTGATTATGTTTTATATTTTGAGTCATTTGTAAAATTATAGGGAGGAAAAGTATTAGATGAATTTTTCAGATCATGATGGCATGTGGGCCAAACTTTGACATGATGATACTACTAAACCAGGAAAATGAATACAAATTTAAATGGCTTGAATATTAGTACAAAAGAAATGGAAACAGCAACCCAGATTCTGTAGCACAAACATATGACAGTAAGGTTTATGTATCCATCTTAGAAGATGTGGTGGATTGTACTTAAAGAGAAATGTAAAAAGACATATATTAATAGAGAATAAGGAAACTTGATACTTAGACAACAATGTTATCAGGCAATAGTAACATATATGTTGACTATGATGCAAAATAATAACTTTTTAAAAAGGAATAAAAGCTGTATAAAGCTAATAAAGAAAGATTACAAAACTTATTGAAAGAACAACGGCATTTAGTATGTTGCATCTTTTTTGCCTTTTTTATGTAGAAATACTAAAAAGAAATGCATATTAATGGATGCTATTAGTACAGCAAATGGAGGCATAGTCACGAGTCAGAAAGATATTGAGTCTGAAGTTCAGTCTTATTTGCAGAACTTATAAACTGATAATAGTATATCTTAAATAGTTTAGTGGAGGTAGCCCCCTGTATAACAACAAAAACAACAACAAATGATATTGTTCTTTAAGAAGTTATGTTAAATGAAATTTTGAACATTTTCAACAATCAATGATAAGATTGTTTCTGGTCCAGATGGATTATGTTTTTTTTTATAAAACAATGGGCCAGATTCAGGAAGGCTTACACGGAGTTTAAGAGTAGTGTAAGCCTCCGTGTAAGCCTCCTGATTCAGCAACAGCCCAAATCTCCGTGTAAGAGACAGCTAACA
The DNA here is from genome assembly GCF_019279795.1 of Protopterus annectens. Classification (NCBI taxonomy): domain Eukaryota; kingdom Metazoa; phylum Chordata; order Ceratodontiformes; family Protopteridae; genus Protopterus; species Protopterus annectens. The sequence goes on from NC_056728.1 coordinate 721,310,469, forward strand.
CGTCTCTTACACGGAGTGGGCGTGGAAATGCTCAATACCTCATTTGCAGCTCCAAGATATGCAAATGAGGTATGTGAGCGATCCACGAAGCCCAAACCAGTCCGTGTAACGGACGTGTTAGCTGCAGAAATGTACTCAGCTGACAACTGAGTACATTTCTGCAAAATTAAAACGGAGCTATGTCAGCTCCAAATAAAGGGTGCATTTGTTACAGTAAGCATGCCAATGGCCAAATATGTGGCCATTGGCATGAAAAACTGTTGCAAAAAAAAGTTATATAACTTTTTTTTTTTTTTCCACGGATTTATGTGTTTAACTGTAGCGCACACCGCAAACGGGTGCTAACTAAAACTGAAAACCGAAGCTTATAAGGCCACAATTGTGGGATTTATGTATTACATGAAATGTCAATGGAGGGACTTGCAGAGCAAAAACAATATGGCCTCCGTTTAGTGGTTGTCAAGGGGGGGAAACTCCGTGTAAGATATGTAACTAAGCATTACTAGGCAATCCTATGTAAATGAGGGTTACAATACTGAATCACACTGCCACATAGGTAATGAGCACTTTCTGAGTAGTGTAAGAGTTAGAGAAGGGCGAGGAACAGAGTAAGAGGTAGGTGACATCATGGGGGGGAAGGATAGAAAGAAATGTACCAGATTGGAGGGCAATGTAAGGTAAGAGATGACAGACAGACATCAGGGAGGGAGGTGTGTCCCAACAGAACACTAGGAAAGTCAAGAAATTGAGGGCATACGCTATCCCTACACTCTAAGTTTCTTGATATACATGCATCTTGGCGATGTCTTAGCGTGTAAGGCAGGTTCTACATGTGGGAGCGTGTTGCAAACTGTTTACAACGGTTTGCGCGGGCGTGCACGTGTGTAAGGCAGTGTGCGCGCGTTTTAGCATGAATCAGCCTAGCTAACACCGTGTAAGTATGTGTGCACGCGTGTAACACCGTGTAGGGATGTGTACGCGCGTTTAAGTGACTATGAGCGTGTTTAAGCTGGTGTGCACATTGCTCCCCCTCAGGAAACAGAGAGGAAGCAGGAAACAACCAAAATACAGGGAAACTGCCAGGGAATACTGCTGGGGTTAATTGGTGGAAACAATTGGAAGCAGGCAATTACACAGGCAGACTAGAAACCCAACCCAGCACTTAAAACACAACAGAGAGCAGTGCAGGCTGTTTCTCACAAGAGATACTGCCAGAAACTAAGCTATCAGAATTGAAAACTGAAAAAAAACTGAACTCAGAGCAGAAATGCTAGGGGCTGCCATAGCTGTTATAATCAGACATAGGCGAATTGCTGAGGGTGGTGATAATGCAGATGCTGACAGACAACCCAGAGTGAGGAGAAGGAGAAGAGTATACAGGCCCAGGGTCACCTACCATGGGTTACATGAGCTGGAGATAGTAGAGCGCTATAGAGTGGACAGAGAGCTCCTGCAGCAGATTGTTGAGCTGTGCAGGCCACGCCTCACACACAGAACCAACAGAGGGGAACCCATCCCAGTGGAAACCAAGGTATGTGTTGGCCTAAGAATACTAGCAACAGGTACCTTCCAGAGACCAACTGGCGATATGATGGGGATATCACAGGCATCAGCCTCCAGGGTACTGCACCAGTTCCTGGATGCCATGTCACCACATGTCAGTGATCATATATATGTCCCTAATGACCGTGAGGTTGTGGCCAGCAATATCGTTTCTTCCAGCAAATAGCGGGATACCCTGAGGTGCTGGGTGCAATAGACATACGCATCAAGGCACCAGCCGGTGAGCGGGGTAGAGTCTACATTAACCGCAAGGGATACCCCTCCATCAACTGCCAGGTCGTGTGTGATGCCCAGGGCATAATAATGAATGTGTGTGCTGGCTGCCCTGGGAGCTACCACGATTCCCACATCTGGCATCTGGCAGCTGTACCAATCATTTGCCAATGGGGACTTCCCACACGGGCACCTAGTGCGGATTGCTGGTTATGCACTTGAGCCATGGCTGATGACACCCATCAGAAATGCACACACACCGAACAGGAGCGCCATAATGAGGCACACGCACAAACACGTAATATCATAGAGCGTGTGTTTGGGCTGCTCAAGTCACGGTTCCGGTGTCTGGACACGTCTGGTGGAGCTTTGCAGTACACACCAACTACATGTACCCAAATGATCATGATATGTGCTATGCTACATAATATGATCCTGCGGAAACAGCTGCAGCAGGACCAGCACAGGGCTGGGCCAAACATCCCCACCATTGCCAAGGCCACCACAGGCAGGGGTGACTTGGAGGAGGAACAACCTGACCTTGTCCCAGTAGGCAGAAGGAGGCGTGCCCAGTATGCCCTGGCCTTGGCAAAGAGGCAACGATAGCACATATGCTTGGTCAGTAGGAACACTGGGACTGATACCGCTCTGACTCACTCATACAGTAACAGGGATGCCTAACATGACACAACCTGCTTCCAAACGTACAGGAGTGTAGTATGTGCATCCGACAGAGGCAGCCCTGCAGCACCACCGAGGCATGAATGCCATGTGTTAAGTAATGTAACACCATGTATCATATGCACACCTGAGGACCATGACTAACATCCACCCTCACCAATCATAAACCACAAAAACACAAACCCACCTCATAGCTATCACAAGGGATAGGAACCTAGATGTAATGCTACCCAATGCCAAAGGTATAAACAGCAAGATGTGTGCAGTGTAAATGCACACAGTATAGGTAATGCACATATCAGTGCTGTAATAGAAAACAGGGTCAAAGCGCACATCAGCACCCTGACACTACCAGGGTCACACCTCATACAGTGATGTACATGTGCAAAAACATGGAACAAGATACAAAATGAGGGTGACTACCAATAAATGGCATGGATAACCACACACCCCTGTTGTTACCACAACAAGAAGCAACATGCATTAGCCATGGTCAAACACCAATGGCTAAAACTGACTACTACTATATAGCTTGCTGCAGACCACTGTCCTAATAGCAGGAACTGCCCCAGGCCTATGTTCACAGGTTCACAGGTTCATACTAGGCTATCTGCCCTAGGGCATTTATAAGCCTAGACCAGAGTTCCGTGGAGTCTGCCGCCCCTTCACTCTGACGGATAATTTGCCCATTATATTGCTGTGCCTCTGACAAGCAGTGATACTGAGGTTATCCCTGGGGCATACCTGCAATCTCCCATCCATTGATTAAGATCTCACTTGAACAAAGCCAGTGAGGTACTCAGCCTCACATGTACCAGGATGTTGTTCCACAGCATAGGGACTCTCTGGTTGAAGAATCTGTCCCTCCAGCACATCCTATTAATATCTGTGTTGAGGTTTAAATCTCCTGCCACTGTAGTTCTGATGGATGTAGAGGTCTTGAGGTGAAGCGTGCACATTAACTCAGGTTTGGACATGGCCTTGGATGTCAGGCACAGGTCACCTCTGAGCAGACGGTAAGTCACGGAATCAAGCTGGAATTCCTTCAGTCGGGCAGCATAAGAAATATGTTTGAGACCCTTTCTCCTCCTGTCGAGGAATTTGTGGGCCCATCCAATTGCCATAGGTGTCGGGTCATATACATGCTGAATGGGGCATTGCACTCAATCAATGGTCCGATGAGTGAAGAGTACAGGGGAACAATGACCTCCCTGGATCTAGATGTGAATCCCTGCATGATGAGGTGGGCAATGTAGAAGTTCTACCTAACTACCCTGGCAACGTGAGTGTCAAACAAAGGTTACTGTCAACCTGGGTGCCCAGGTCCCTGATAACCTCCTGTGTGCTTAGAGGATTGCCACCTACATGGGAACTAGTGGTAACCTTGTTCTTCCCAAAGGGTATGGCTATGCATTGTTTAGTGTTTAATGTAAGGCCATGGCTCTGGCACCAGTTATCCGTGTCTATGACACCCTTCTGAAGGATGTCTGTGTCAGATGGGTGTCCAACTATGGTTCCCAGTTTGCAGTCATCTTCAAACTTTGTCAGCCATAATCCTGCTGTGTTTGCTTGTACTTCTGAAAAGTAGATGCTGAGCAATAGTGGGCCCAGGACTGAGCCCTGTGGGACACCACTTGTGACAGTTGTGGAGTGTGACATGGCACCAGCAAGTCTGAACCTGTCTGTTCTGTCACGTAGCCAGTTTGCAACCCATCTTGTGATGTATGGGTTCACATTTAAGCTGGTGATGTTTTCAATGATACCCGAGTGGGGTATTGTGTTGAAAGCCTTTTCCAGGTCAAGGTAGGCTGTGTGGAGTGCCTTGCCCTTGTCAATGGCCTTGGTGTCTGTTATGAAACAGTCAACCAAGTTTAAAAGGCATGATCTGCCCTCGACAAAGCCTAACTGGGTTGGATCTAATGTCTGCAAGTCCCCTATGTCCTCATCTATGACTTCCATTATGATCTTCTTCATAGCTTAGCAGACCCTGCTTGTCAAGCTGATGGGATGGTAGTTTCCGTGGTTGGTGGAGGCACCCCCATGTGAAGTGGGTCCACCATTGACATATACCACTCCTTGGGAACATATCCTGAGTTGAGGCTAAGATCAAACAGCTGCCCTGACTGCGGGTTTAATTCTTGAATGAGTTCATGGAGCACAAAACCAGGGACACCATCTGGTCCCATGGATGCTGCGTCCTTTCCCTTGGATAGAGCAGTTCCCACCTGAGCATTTGAGATGTTTGGGGGGCTACAATCCTCTTTCATACATATCTCTCCAGTTGTGGTGGAGGGGTGGGGGGAGAAATCTGCACTGAACCTGTCAGCCAGTATGTTGGCAATGTCTGTAGGTTCAGTGATATTTACAACATTCTGAGCCTATTCTGAGCATATCTGGGAGTTTCCTCCCAGGTGTGTAACGTATGTATAAAAGGCCTCATGGTTGTCCCGTGAGTCCTTAGTGGGTTTACTCCCAATATTCGCCTTGGATGATTTCATGGGGAACTCAGTGTTTCACCTATATTGAGCAGGGGTGTCTACCCTTCCACGGATATCGCTCTATCTTGTAGTACCTCCTTCCTTGTGTTGTAGTGCTTGTTTATGGCTGAGGTCCACCACACTGGACGCTTGCCTCTGGTACAACGAGTCTGTGTTTTGTTTGGGATTGCCTCATCCATGCAGTCCTGAAGGTGCTGGTAGAAGGCAGTTGTAAGTGATACAGTGGCTTGGGTAATGGTGTCTGCTGGCTTGGGGGCTTTGAAAGAGACCACACCAGTCATTAGAAGTGTGTAGTCGGCTTCTGAGAAGTTCTGCACTGTGGTCTTTTCTATCTGGGGTGGGGTGGGATGTGGACTTCCACTGAGAGTAGGTTATGATCTGATCTCACCAATGATGGGTATACCTCTGGTGTTGAACATTGTGAGCCCATGTTTGTGATGATGAGATCTACTATGTTGTCTCCTCTGGTGGGGATGGTGACTAGTTCTTCCATGGCATGTGAGTGTATGAACTCTAGGAACCTGTGGGCTAGAGTGTTGTGGCTGTAGTACTGATCCCAGTCTATATTTGGATAGTTGGGATCACCCAGTGTGATGGTGTTTGCAGGTACATGTATCCCGCCACTGTTTTCATGAAAGCTCTGTGAGGTACCTGAGTTTCAGAGGATGGCCTGTAACATGCTACAAATTTGGCAGGGGGGCAGGTTTCTTGGGGGCCCCCTATGGGTTTTAAATTTGCACCCCCCGGGAATTGGTTTTGTTCCCCAATGGAAAATTTCCCCGTTGTGTTCCCCCACCCCCAACCCCAAGGGGAAGGGTGGGGGGTTTTTTGTTCCTTGTTTTAAATTTTATTTGTTTTTACACCAACCTTTTTTTAAAAATTTAGTTGGGTAATTTTTTAGGGGGTTTTCCCCTTGCTTTTTAGAATACCCCGGAAATAATTTTTTTGCCTTTTTTTTCCCTGACTTAGGAAATTTTGGGGCCCCCCCAACATTAAAAAAGGGGGACCACCTTAAAAAAAATAATTTGGAAATAATGTGGGAAAAATTTTTAAAATTTGGCCTTTTCGGGTTCCAAAAAGCCCCCTTTTGGCCCCGGGGTTCCAAAAATTGGGCCCCGGGGGGGCTTTTTCCAGAAGGGGGCCCCCTTCTTTGGGAAGGGGGGGGATTTTTAAAAGGTGGGGTTTACTCTGTTTTTAACCCCCCAGGGAACTGGGAAAAAAAATAACCCTTTCCCTTGGTTTTTAAAAAAGGTTTTAAAAGGGGAATTTGCCCTTCGGGAAATTTTTTTTTTTTTTTTTTTTTTTTTTTTTTTTTTTTTTTTTTTTTTTTTTTTTTTTTTTTTTTTTTTTTTTTTTTTTTTTTTTTTTTTTTAAAAAAAAAAAAAAAAAAAAAAAAAAAAAAAAAAAAAAAAAAAAAAAAAAAAAAAAAAAAAAAAAAAAAAATATCTGCCCCAGGCCCCTATAAAGTTGTTGGGTTCCAAATCTTTGGGGTTCCCAAAGGGTTTCTGGGGATGTGGATTCTTGCGTGGGAATGTCCCCAAAATTAAATTGGGGGGTCTTTATGTGGGGAATGGTATTTTTCTTATGGGGATCAAAAAAGTTTGTTTTAATTCTGGAAGAAATTCTGTTTGTTAGACCCCTTATCTTTTTTAAGGTTTTGGGTGGGGTCCCCAGCGGCCAAACCCCCTTGGTTAAAGGTTTCTTTCCAAAATTTTTTGATTGCAGGGGCCTGTTAAGGGAAAAGATGTGGTAAATGCCCCCTTGGGGCGGAGGTCCCCCTTGTGGTGGGTGGTTTCCCAAAAATTTTGGCCCATGGGTTAAATGGTTTCCATCTCATTTTCCCCAAGGTTAAATTTTTTTCCCTGACCGGGGTTTGTCATTACCCCGGGGGTACTTGCCTCCCAAAGGGGGGTAAACAATTCCCCAAAATCCACAAAAAAAATTTTGGCTTGGGTTTCAGCCCCTTAGGGGGTGCCTAGTTTTAACCCATTTGATACAAAAATTTGTCGGCCAAAAAACCCCCAAGGCTTTAAAATTTGGGGAAAAGTTTTACCTGGAAGGCCCCCGGACACAAATTTACAAAAAATTTTTACCGAACCAAAAGGAGGGCCAAACTTTAATTTCCTGCGGGCCCTTTTTGAAACCCCCAAAATGCCAAATATTTCCCCAGCGGATTTGTTTTTCCCTGAATTTGTAAAACCCTTACCAAACGGGTGGTTTGGACGTGTCCCCAACAACGGGGTTTCTAAAAAAGGGTGTCCCTTGGTGGAAAACCCAACCCCACGGGAACTGAAGGGTTTGGGTCGGGGCCCCAAGTTTTGGGGGAAAGGGCCCAAATGCCCCCACAAATTTTTAAAATTTTTTAATTGTGGGTTCTATTGGGGACACCCGGGATACCCTTTTGTGGGTTTAAAAAGGTCACCCCCCACCCCAAAAATTTTAAAAATAGTTGAAACATTTTACTTTGAATTTCAATAGGGCAATGGGGTCCACACCCATTGAGCGGGCCTTTTGCAAAGCCTTTTTAAAATACCCAGGTGCCTTTGGGGTTTCTCCCCAGCTGTATAACCCCCCAAGGGGGGTAGGGGGGGGTTTGCAAACCGCCAAAGGGACAAACTGCAGGCCCCGGAATTTAAAGTTTTTGGTTCCCAAACCACATATAACCCCCCAGGCCCCCAACAAATTTGGGCCTGGGACCTTCACCTCTGGGTATTTATGCCCCAAAGGGTTGGAACTTGGGTGTCTTTTGTGGGGAAAAAGCCCCTACTATCTGATCCCCAGCTGCCAACCCCCCTGGGAAAAAAAAACCGCTTCCCTTTAGCCTTCACTTTTAAAATTAAACAGTTTTTTAGGTTTGGGGTAACCAGAAGGCCCCCTTTCCCCCTTGGGGGTGACCCTCTTTCCCTCTTTTGTAAGGGCCAGAATGGGGACCGGGGAAAGTTCCCTTGCAGGACAAAATTGTGGTTGTGGGTTTAACCCCCAAAAATCCAATATCCCAAACCTAACCCAAGGGGGGTTTTAAGCATTCTAGCTGGGGTCATTTGGTTTTGCAGGGTTAAACTTTCCCCAGAACCTTTAAAAAAAAGGGACCACAACGGGCCCCCTGGGGGTACCTAGAGAAATTAGCAATTGAAAAGGGCCACAACAGAAAACCCCCAAAGGGTTCAAAGATGGAAACATGTTTTTGTTCCCGGGATTTAAACAAAATATTACAAAAAACTCCGGGGCCCACCCGGGACCAACTTCCTAAATGTGGGGAACCCCCCATTCCAAAAACCTTCCCCAGCAATCCCCCACTTTTGGTCCCCCTTTCCCAAGGGGGTGAAGGCAGGGAAAAAACATGGGGCCTAACCCCGAAGGGAAAAAACAAACCCCCAAGCTGAGATTTTCCCTAACACAGGAAAGGCCAAAACCACGCTTTAAAAAGTAAACACCATCCCCAGGTTTTAAAAAGGGAGCCCCCCCTCATTTATTCATTAAACGGGGACCTTAAGAGGGGATGGGGAATGGGTAAAGGTATCCCCTTGGGTACAATTTGTTTTCCGGTAAAGAGGCCCCCAGTATAAAAACCCCCAAGCAGGGGGGGGTTCCCAAACCCGCCAACAAATAAAGGGTTTTAAAATGGACCAAACACAAACCCAATAACCTTTAAAATTGGCCTTTGGGCCCCCCATCGGTATTTTCCCCCAATGGTACACCCAAAAATGGTTGGGGAAAACATTTTGGGTTGAGGCCGGTAATAGTTCCCCACTGAAAAAATAATGGGCCAACATGGCAGAAGGTTTCCATGGGTTAAATTTAAAGGTTTCATATGGGCCCCTTTGGGGCCCCAAAGGCATTTGTTATTAAAAAATTGGTTGGGGGTTTCGCCAAAAAACCCCTTTAATAGGGGGAAACATTACTGGGGCCCTTTTGGGTTTTGGCTTTTCCTTTCCCCAGCAGTTACAAAGGGGAAAAACCCCCGGGGGAAAACCTAAGGATTTCCCAAATCCAAAACGGGTACCTCAACCGGGAGAAAAAGGGCGGGAAACCACAGGGAAGTGTTGATTAAACAGAAGGGGAGCCCCCAAATGATTCCACCCCCAACTGTCCAATGAAAACCTTTCCCGGGCAGGTGAAGTTCCCCTTGACTTTTGGGGTTCAGGGGTTTAAAAAATTTTGAGGGGACCTGCCCCAAACCCGGGTTGGAAAAGCTTTGCTTTTCCCATCAAAAAGGCCACCCTAAGAAACAAGAAAGGTTATAATAGAGCCTTATTGTTTCCAACGGGCCAACATAGGGGAAGAGGGTTGGAACCCTTTACCCTTTTGTTGGGGACAAGGGCCCCCCCAAAAAAACTTGCTGCAAATGTTCAGGTTTTGAGGAAAAAAATTCCAAAAAGGGCATTAAAATCCGGGCCTTTAAGTGGAAGTAAAAGGGGAAAAATACCCACTGATTTGGAGGGGTTGGATTCCCCCCTAAACTTTGGGGAAAGGGTAAAAGGGTTTCCATGGGTTTGGGAAATTAGGCATCGAACATTTTAACCTCCCCCAACCGGGGTTCCCCACCCCATATAAACCTTCCCTTGTTGGGGTTGCCCACCTAAAGGTAGTTGGGGAAAAACCTTGTTTCCCTAAGGGGTAGGATCCCCAAAAAGGGAAAGGGTTGGGGATTTCACCATGGCCTGGACCAAAGCTAATTTCCCCGGGTAAAACCCCCCCCCTGAAGGAACCCCTGTTGGGTGAAGCCCATTTGGGCCCCCAGGGGTTCGGGTATCTAAAATTTTTTGGGGTCAGCCAAACCCTTTTCCCATTTTGGGACTGTCCCCTTCTGAGAAGTAGGATAAAAACTTGGGGGCCAAGGACTACCCCCGTTTTGGAGCCCCACCTTTTGGGGGGCTTTGGGTTTTCCCATTGTCCCAGAATTCTAAACCCGTGGGTTTCCTGGCCCTGTAAAAACGGGGGAAAAAACCCCTGATTTTGGAAATTGGGGGTTTCCTTTCTTTTGGGTAGGGTTTTCCTACTACCCTTTAGGGGGGAGTGTTGAAAGTGTTTTCAAGGGCCCCAAGGTAGGCCCCCTTGGTTTGGGTTTCCCCTAAGGGGCCGGGGGTTCCCTTGTTTTGAAATGCCCCAAAATTTTTCAAAAGGGCCCAGGGTTTGGGCCCGATAAACCAAACCCTTTGGGAAGGTACCTGTCTGATGCCTTTCCATATCCCCAGGGGAGCCCCAAAATTTTGAAATCCTCCCATGTTTCCCGATTTCAAATTTTTAAAAAAACCAATGGGGCCCAAGGAATTACCCGGTCCAAAGGGACGGGCCTTTTGGTGCGACATGGCCACAATTTTGGGGCCCCTAAAAGGGGCCCCTGTTTGTGACATAGGGGTGAAAATTTTCTTTTGGTGGGGCCTAAAACCCGGGGGGTTTTTTAAATTTTTCCCAAGGGGAAAAAGGGTATTTAACCCTTTTCCCTTTCATAAAAAGGCCCTTGGGTTCTTTTTTAAATAATTTTAACCCAAGTAAAAAAGGTATTCCCTTGCAAAACCGGGGCAGGAAAAGTTTTTCCCCTTTTTTTTAAGGGGAAGCCTCTAATTTTAACTACACAACATGTCACAGAACACACAACCTTAAACAGGAGTTATTTGTTGGAGTTCACACTCATCCACAACTGTGATGGGCTGCATAGTTCAACATATGGAAAGCTCACACTGGGCATGCTCACACACTTTGATAAATGAGACATCATTCACACAACATGCCATGGGAAGGCTGAACTGGGCATGCTCACACAGTTCAAATGTTCCTCTTAACAACTGTGAAAACACACCACAGGATGCACATTCCCCATTCCAAACAATGAAGATGTCAGCACCCTATAAGTAGATCAGTAGAAATGCTACCTTCCAGTAATCTGAATAGCGTGCTCCGCTAATGCGTCTGTCTCTAGTGTCATAACATAGTTAGGTAGGGGTTTGAATCCAGCAAGTGGCATGTGTGTGTGAATGGGGGTAAGTGTGTGTATGAGAAGAACATCCCTTTTGGCAACTGTGGAAACACACCACAGGGAGCTCATTCCACTTTCTAAACACTGATGATGTCAGCACCCTATAAGTAGATCAACTGAAATGAAATCTCCCAGTAATGCGAATAGCGTGCTCTGCTAATACGTCTGTCTCTAGTGTCATAACATAGTTAGGTAGGGGTTTGAATCCTGCAAAGGGAATGTATGTGTGTTAGTATGAGTGGGGTTTGTGTGTGTGCATAACGCTGTGGAGAGAAAGTGCCTTGCCAACTGGGAGAACACACTACAGGGTGCACATCCCTCTTCGTAAACACAGATGATGTCAGCACCCTCTAAGTACAGCATTGGAAAAGATTGCTCCTACTAATGCAAATAGCACACTCTGCTAATGTGTCTGCCTTTAGAGTCATAACACATCTAGGTAGGGGGTTGGATCTTGCAAATGGAAAGTATGCGTTTTACTGTGGGTGGGGTTGGTGTGTGTGCACAATGGTGGGAGTGGGATGTCTCTTTTGCCAAATGGGGCTATGCACTGCAGGGTGCACATTTCCCTTAACAAACAGTGTTGTTGACAGCACCTGTACAACAGAACAACAACACAGAAGGTGTTGGTACCAATGATGCATGTAAGGTTACACTTCAACTAATGTCCACAAAACAAAGTAGGATAAACAAATGCTCCTTTTACTCTATCCAAACAACATGGCAACAGACAACTGCCACTACTCAGTATAGTGCTACATGCTACTGTAACATGCAGATGTACCAGAATATACCTAGATAGTGTTTTGAGGCCTGAATGTGGCAAGTGTGTGGATGTGGGATGTTACTGTGTGTGCATTTCCGTATGGAAAACATGTTTGAGATATTGGCGATATTGTTGCAGGCAGCTTAGGTGCAGATATCCCCATTCTCCTGCAAGTGGAATTAGATTTGGCCATTAAAACTTTACCTCACATGCTTTGGATGGTACATCTCCTATATTGCCTTTATACTAATTCCTACTATTGACTGTTATATTTATTTTAGCAGAGTGATTTTGTATGGCTGTCATGGCTTAGTGGTAGGTCATACAGACTAATGTTACCAAGGTCCTGGGTTTAAGACTGGCAGTGGGAATTTATTTTGTTCCAGACTTTCAAAAATGAGTACAACACAGGTCAATCAAAGTGCTATAAAGGCAGTAATAAGCACTTTAAACCAGGTGTGCACTCAAGCATGAATGAAGATCGAGGCGTGCCCACTATGACCTGGCCTTGGCAAATAGGCAACCCATGGCACATATGCTTGGTCAGTTGGAACACTGGCACTGATACCTCTGACTCACTCATACAGTAACAGGGATGCCTAACATGACACAACCTGCTTCCAAACGTACAGGGAGTGTAGTATGTGCCGACAGAGGTGGCCCCAGCACCACCTGAGGCATGAATGCCATGTGTTAAGTAATGTAATATCATGTACAATATGCACACCTGAGGACCCCTAACTAACATCCATATCCACGATATGACCCTGTGGAAACAGCTGCACGTCATACAGTGATGTACATGTGCAAAAACATGGAACAAGATACAAAATGAGGGTGACTAGCAATAAATAGCATGGATAACCACACACCCATGTTTGTACCACAACAAGAAGCAACATGGAATAGCCATGGTCAAAACCCAATGGCTAAAACCGACTACTACTATATAGCTTGCTGCAGACCACTGTCCTAATAGCAGGAACTGCCCCAGGCCTATGTTCACAGGTTCATACTAGGCTATCTGCCCTAGTGCATGTATAAGCCTAGCCATAGTGATGTGGCTATTGCCACCTTATAGAGGTAATAAGTGTACAGAATAGATTCTGAATATTGTGCCTCTGACTTAGTAGTGACACATTATGACCCCCTTACGTAATTGAATAACATGACTGTGTCTCTGTCTAGTCTGTGCCTCCGTCTCATATGCAGTTGTCCAGATGTCTCCTGAAGAGAGTCAGTGAGGGACTCTGTCAAACATGAACTGGGATACTCTGCTAGAGTGTGAGATGCCTCTGAGTTATGGCTCTGTCCTTCCAGCATGTCCTATACATGTATGTGGTGAGGTTCAAATACTCAGCTTTCATGGCTCTGGTGGATTTGGATTGCTTGCAGTGGAGCATGTCTACCAAATCCTGATTGGACATGGTCTTGTATGTCAGGCATAGGTCACCTGTAAGTATGCGGTATGACACTGAACAAAGCTGGACTTCCTCTATTCCGGAAGCATATGACATGTGTTGAAGAACCTGATCTTCATGGTAGGTACTTTTCGGGTGCAAAGGTGCAAAAGGCAGGATCTGCCCTGTACAAAGCTGAACTAGGTGGGAACAAGGGTCTGTAGGTCAGTAATGTGTCTGTGTAAGAGCTCCATGACTCCTCCCATATCTTTGCAGACAAGGCTGGTTGCCTGTGTGGTGGTGCCATGGTCTGTGGAGGCATCTCCCTTGTGGAGGGACCACTGTTGCCATATGCCAGTGTTCAGGTACATATCCTGTAGCAAGACTAAGGTTAACTAGCAGTTGTATATATGGGTCCAGCCCCTTCTGGAGTTCACATAGCATGCAACTGGAGATACCAGCAGGTCCCATGGATGCTGTGTACTTGTCTTTGCTGAGTGTGGCTCTCACATGGACATCCAAGATGACAGTGAGGTTACATACAGCAGTTATAACTATCTTGTTTTGGGGGTGAGGAGGGTACATCGCACTGAAGCTGTCCGCCAGAATGTTGCCAATATCTGTCAGGTCACTGGAATATATGTTGTTGTGTACCAACTCTGAGCATATCCGAGGGTTCACAACCAGGTGTCTGACATAACTGAAGAAAGCAGTGTGGTTACCTTCATTGTCTTTGGTGATTTATGTCCCCAAGTTGACCTTGCATGTCTTCATGAGATAATGTAGCTTTCTACTAGTGCTGATCTCAGCTGTCTTCCCTTTTGGAGATGTAGCTCTGTCTTGCATTAGTAACCCTCATCTGTCATACAGTTTGTTTATGGCTGGGGTCCACCAGACAGGACACTTTCCTGTTGTGGAGAGGGTCCTGTTTCCAGTTGTGATTGTATGGTCCATGCTGTCTGACATCTAGCTAAGGGAGGTCATTCGGTTTTGCAGTTATCTTTCATCAGCAGTAGAAATGACCACAACAGCCCCTGTGGGGTGTACCTCATGCACACACATCCAGCACCTGTAAAGTCCACAACAGTACCTCACCAGGAGTATGACAGAGCTGGAACACATGTAATGTGTAGTCTGATTAAACAGAGTGCAGCTCCACACACTGCCATGCTGTCCACCCAGATGCAAGCTGTGCCTGATGTAGAAAGCCATGTCCAAGCTGGAATCAATGCACATGCTGCACCTTGTACAATCTGAATGGCATAGCTATGCACATGAGGGACCTGAACCCCAGCACTGACATATATAGGACAGGCTGTACTGCATTATCCAAAACACAGAAGCCACCCCCACACATGAGTAAACTACCAGTACAGGTTGTCCATAAAGACACTTGTTGAGTCCCCTCAACAGGAATCCTAATGAGTGGATGGGAGATGGGAGGTTTACCCTGGGTATCAATGTTATGTCACAGGTAGACAGAGGCACAGTATACTAAACAAGACATATGACATGTCAAACTACGCTTACAATGTGTTGATGGACAAACACATTCTCCGACTAGCATTATGTCAAGATACCTCTTGAACACAGCCAGCAAGGTGCTCTGCCTCAAATGGACCAGGATTGTATTCCACAGCATAGGGAGTCTCCGAGTGATAACTCCATCCCTCCTGTATGTCCAACATACATCCCTGCTAGGTGTCAGTCACCTGCACTAGTGGTTCAGGTGGATCTTCTGAGTCTGAGGTGGAGCATGTCCATTAATCCCTGTTTGGACATGGCCTGCATGTCAGGCACATGTCACCTCTAAGCAGACAGTATGTGAGTGAATAGAGTGTGAGTGTCTTCAATCTGGCAGCATATGACAGCTGTTGTGGTTCCTTGATCCTTTAGGTGGGGACAGTCAGGGTGTCTCCAATTGCTGCAGATGTTGGGTGAGATACAGCCACAATAGGGCATTTGACTCGATCACGGTCTGATAACTGAAGAGTACAGGGGAACAATGACCCACTAGAGCTGGATGTGAATCCCATCCTTATCAGGTGGGCAATGTAGAAGGTCTTCCTAGCCACTTTAGCAATGTGAGTCTCAGAAGAATGGCGAATGTCAACCTGGGTCCCCAGGTCCATGATAACCTCCTCTGTGCTTAGAGGATTGCCACCTATATGGTAGCTTGGGGTCACCTTGCTTTTCCTGAAGGGTATGTCTACACATGTTGTGCACTCTGACTTCAGGCCATGGCCCTGGCACCAGCTATCAGTTACTGTGAGTCCCTTCTGAATGATATCTGTGTGTGATGCACTGTCCACTATGGTGCCCAGTGTGCAGTCATCTGCTAACATTGTCATCCAAAGCCCTCCCATGTTGGCCTGTACTCCTGGGAAGTACATGACAAACAATGGTGGCCAAGGACTGAGCCCTGTGTGACACCACCTGTGACCAGCCTGGAGTCTAACATAGTGCCAGCAACTCTAACCCTGTGGGTCCCGTCCTTAAGCCAGTTTGCAACCCATCTTGTGACATATGGGTTTACATTTCAGTTGTTAGGGTTTTCCACAATACCTGAGTGGGGTATTGTGTTGAAAGTGTTAGCAAGGCCAAGGTAGGCTGTATGGACTGCCTTTCCCCAACAATGGCCTAAGTGACCAATTTGAAGATGTCAACACAGTACAAAAGGCATGATCTGCCCCTGACCAAGCCAAAATGGGATGGGTACAATGTCTGCATGTCCCCTATATCTTTGTTTATGAGCTCAATTATGATCCTCTCCATAGATTTGCAGACTACACTTGTTAAGCTTATGGGGCAGCAATTAACAGGGTCTGTAGAGGCACTGCCTTTGTGCAGATGTGCACAACTGGACCCTAACCAGCCTGTTGTGCACACTATGAAAATGTAAATCAGTGATAGGACTGAAGCCCAGGATACTGACCACCACAGTGAAAGTACTGAAACACTACACTAGACAGTGCTACAGTGTTAGGTCAGTATGAACGGATGTTGACAATTGTGTGCAAAGTATCCCATGCAAAACCTGCAGGCACAGTATACTCCCAGTTTTGTTCACACAAAAGCATTCGGACAGTAACTACACAACATGGCACAGAACACACAACCATAAACTGGAGGTATTTGTTGAAGGTCACACTCATCCACAAATGTGATGGGCTGCAGAGTTCAACATATGTAAAGCCCACACTGGGCATGCTCACACACTTAGATAAATGAGACATCTTTCACACAACATGCCACAGGAAGGCTGAACTGGGCATGCTCACACACTTGGTCCAAATGTTACCCCTAGCAAATGTGAAAACACACCAGAGGATGCTCATCCCCCTTTCTAGACACTGATCATGTAAGCACCCTATAAGTATATTGGAGAAAAGGATTCTTTCAGTAATCCAAATAGCGCACCGTGCTAATGCGTCTGTCTCTAGTGTCATAACATAGTTAGGTAGGGGTTTGAATCCAGCAGGTGGCAAGTGTGTGTGAAGGGGGATAAGTGTGTGTGTAAGTGTGTATGAAAGAAACATCCCTTTTGGCAACTGGGAAAACGATGATCATTCCACTTTCTAAACTCTGATGATGTCAGCACCCTACAAGTATATCAGGGGAAAGGGCATTCCCCAGTAATGTGAATAGCGCGCTGTGCTAATGTGTCCGTCTCTAGTATCATAACATAGTTAGGTAGTGGTTTGAATCCAGCAGGTGGCAAGTGTGTGTGAAGGGGGTAAGTGTGTGTGTAAGGGTGTATGAAAGAAACATCCCTTTTGGCAACTGGGAAAACACACCACAGGATGATCATTCCACTTTCTAAACTCTGATGATGTCAGCACCCTACAAGTATATCAGGGGAAAGGACATTCCCCAGTAATGCGAATAGCGCGCTGTGCTAATGCGTCCGTCTCTAGTATCATAACATAGTTAGGTAGGGGTTTGAATCCAGCAGGTGGCAAGTGTGTGTGAAGGGGGGGTAAGTGTGTATGAAAGAAACATCCCTTTTGGCAACTGGGAAAACACACCACAGGATGATCATTCCACTTTCTAAACTCTGATGATGTCAGCACCCTACAAGTATATCAGGGGAAAGGACATTCCCCAGTAATGCGAATAGCGCGCTATGCTAATGCGTCCATCTCTAGTATCATAACATAGTCAGGTAGGGGTTTGAATCCATCAGGTGGTAAGTGTGTGAAGGGGGTAAGTGTGTATGAACGAAACATCCATTTTGGAAACTGGGAAAACACACTACAGGATGCACATACCCATTTCTAAATGATATCACAATTATGTATGGCTTTTGATTACAGACATGCCATGTGTGTTGTGCACACACAGAATGCCCATGTGTGTGGGTTGTCCCTCACAATAATGCATGACATTGATTACACCGGTTATGGCAATGAACACATGATGTATGTGTGTGCCAAATACACATATGTACCTGAGACTTTCAATAGTTACCATGTGTGATGCCTGCCACATGTGAATACATGGTATTTGCACAGGGTAACATTATGACCGTGGTCTTCTGTGCAGATGCTGCATGTGGGATGTGTATATACAGTGTGAGATGTAGATGCTATCAGCCTAGTAGTGAGGGATGCACACCTGGTCTGGGGCATAAAGTCTACATGTTGTTAATGTACAGGAGCTGCATGTTCTCACCTTTGTGGGAGTGGTAAGACAGTATTCCATAGCAATGCAGTGACTGCATGCTAAGAACCATTCAGCTATGGTGTTGTAGATACACTTATTCATTAGCATTCAGTAATTTGTCGGAATCCCTGGTGAGGGTCTGATGCCAACCAAGGTCAGGGGTCTACCAGCCTGTGTCACTTGCTCAGTGATCCCTTCCATGTTCCCTATCACGTATCCCAGTGAGTGACATCCCACATCAGCTGTGGTGGCATGGACAATGACTGAGTCATATGTGTCCATGCATCTGACTGACTTGTATGTTGCTGTTACAGTTTGGCCATGTGTTTCCATCTCATACATGTGATGTACATCAATGGGTAGGGGATAGGGTTGACTGTGTACATGTGGCAGCTGTGACATTACTACATGACACACATATTCCACAACTGTACCATAGAGGTGACTGACAACTGACCTTTGCACATGCTACCGGAGTATTGAGATTACATTGGTGATTGACAGCACATAGGGCCAATGGTGAAAAAGAGACATAGGTCCATAGGTTCGTACAGGGATATCTGCCCAGGGCATGTATCCACCTAGCCAGAATGTGCGTGCCTTTCAACATGCATTGTGAATCTGTCTTGCTATGCCCTTTTCCAAGGTTAGTATACTGTGCCTCTTTCTCACAGTGACACATAAGTGATACCCAGCGTAACCCTACAATGTCACATCCAGTCATTAATATCGCTCTTGAAGATAGTCAATGAGTCAGTCCACCTAACCTCTATTGGGATAATAATCAGGAATGAAGGGTGCCTCTGAGTTGTGAATGTGCCCCTCCACCATGTCCTATGTATATCACTCCTGAAGTTCAAGTATTTCCAGCGTGTATCCTGGTGGGATCTGGATATTCTGAGATGCAGCATGGCCATTACGTGAGGGTATGACCTGGCCTTCTATGTCAGGCACAGATTGCCTATGAAGAGTCAGTATGTCACTGAGTACAGCTGCTGCTACTTTAACCAGTCAGTATGTGGCATCTGTTTGAGCACTTTGATCCCCTTGTCGAGGTAGATATGTGGTAGCCCCAGTTGCTGCAGGTGTCTGGTAAGGTGCATGCCGACAGGTTCATCATAGTCAATTATGGGCATGATGAGGGATGAGTAAAGGGGCACAATGTCCTCCCCTGGCCTACATGTGGATCCCATGATGATGTGGCCCATATCACATGCTTACCTAACCACTTTGTCCATGTTGTTGTCAAATGGTAGAATGCTATCAACCTGTGTACCCCAAGGTCCATAATTCCTTGGTCTGCACTTACTGGATTAACACATATGTGGTACATTGTGGTCATTTAGTGTTTGACAAAGGGGATGACTATACTCTTTCTGTCATTCACGTTGAGGCCATGGCTGTGGCACAAGTCGTGTGTTTGCAAGAGTCCCTTTTGGAGGATGCGTGTGTTAGCTGTTGAGTTGATTATGGTGTTCAGTCTGCAGTCACCTGTGACTTGCTGAGCCACAGTACTTCCATGTTGGCCTGTACCTATGACAAATATATAATGAACATGACAGCCCCTAGGGCTTTGCCTTGTGGGACACCACTTGTACCAGGTTGGAGGCTGACATGGCTCCAGCAATTCTACCATGTGTGTTCTGCCCTTGAGCCACTGTGCAATACCCATAGTGACATAGGGGTTAATATGTACACTGGTGAGCTTCCCTAGAATGCACAAGTGGGGTATTGTATCCAAGGCTTATGCAAGGTCCAGGTAGGCTGTGTGGACCTCCTACCCCTTGACAGTGGCCCTGGTGACTGTTTCAAACAAAGCAAACAGGTTTGATAGGCAGGATTTGCCATTGACAAAGCCAAACTGTGTATGGTGACATGTCTGTAGGTCCACAATATCTAGATATGTGAGGTTCTTGATGATTCTTGCCATAGCTTTGCAGACAAAGCTAGTCAGACATATGGGGCGAATAGTGTCCAGGATCCGTGACGGCACCACCTGCATGTTGAGGGACCACTGTTGCTGTATGCCACTCTCTGGCCACATATCATGTATTAAGGCTGGGATTGAACAGTGGTGTTATGTCTGGGTGTAGCTCTTCTTGTGGTTCATGTAGGACACAGCCTGGGACACTGTCTGGTCCCATTAATGCAGTGTTTATTGCTTTGGGAAGGGCATCTCTTACCTGAGCATCTGTGATGTCAGGGGGGGGAAGCACTGTGATGCGAGACATATGTTCCCTTTGGTGTGGTGGGGAGAGAAGGCAGCATTGAACCTGTCCACTAGGATGATGGCAATGTCTGTGTGTTTTATATTTTGTGTGACATATTGTATTACCTCTGAGCATATCTGGGTAGTACCACCCAGGTTACTAACATAACTACAGGCAGCCTTGTGATTATCCTCAGTGGCTTGTGGAATCCTCTCTCAAAGATGGCCTTAGACAATCATATGGGTGCCTGTAGTTGTCTTCCAATACTCATCAGTGGTGCCTTCACATTTTGGGAGGTTGTTGTATCATGTAGTGGCGCCATCCTTCTATTGTATAGTGTGTTTATGGCTGGTGTCTGGCCCAGGACATCTGCCTTTGGAGAATTGGGTCATGCTTTCATATGTGGCTTCATGATCCATGCATTCCTGAATGTGTCCACAGAATGCCTCTATACAGGTATCTGCAGTCTGGTCCATATTTTCAACAGGCCTTGGGCCTTTGAAGGTTTCCACATCATTTATGAGGGGTGTGCACTTGCTTGACATGAGCTGTTGACAGGCGTGCAGCCCTCCAGACAGAGCAAGGGGAGGGTCACAGTCAGCTACCTGTTGGGAAGTACCTCCCTGGACCACATGGAAAGAGACACAGAGGAGCTCTTACAGCACCCTCTCAAACTCAGGTCTCCCACACAGCCTTCATGCTGACACAGGAGAGTTTAGATTACTCTGCAAACACCATCATACTGGGTGATGCCAGCTACCCAAACATAGACTGTGTACATTACACAGGCCACAATACCCAAGCTCTAAGGTTCCCATTGATCAGACATTCTTTGGCTATGGAACAGGTAACCAACCTTCCCACAAGAGGGGCAGATATACTAGAGCTGATCTTTACAAACATGAGTAAAAACTGCTCACCACTGGGAGTATATCCCTCATTGTTGCAATCAAACCATATACTAATCACACTGGTGTTCTGGATCCCCCACATATGCAAACCTCCAACACATCGATGTGTGTGTGTGGAAATGTCCCTATTAGCAACCGTGACAGTATCGTACAGGATGCAGATCCCCCTTTTGAAACAGTGATTATGTCAGGACTGTATAACTATATCACCTGTAGTAACGTCCTCCAGTAATTTGCATAGCGCTCTGCTAATGTGTCTTTCTTCAGTGTCATAACGTAGTTAGGTGGGGGTTTGAATCCTGCAAAGGGAATGTATGAGTGTGGTTTATGTGTGTGCACTATGCTGGGAGGGTTAACTGCCTTTTGCCAACTGGGAGAACACACTACAGGGTGCACATCCCTCCTCCTACACACAGATGATGTCAGCACCCTCTAAGTACAGCATTAGTAAAGATTTCTCCAACTACTGCAAATAGCACACTCTGCTAATGTGTCTGTTTCTACTGTCATTACACAGTTAGGTATGGGTTTGAATCTTGCAAATGGAAAGTATGTGTTTTACTGTTGGTGGGGTTAGTGTGTGTGCACAATGATGGGGTGGGATGTGGCTTTTGCCACATGGGGCTATGCACTGCAGGGTGGTCATTACCCTTAACAAGCAGTGATGTTGATAGCACCCTATACAAACAAAACTACAAAACAGAAGGTGTTGGTACTGATAACACATGTAAGGTAACACTTGTTCAAGTAATGTCCACAAAACGGAGTAGGATAATAAAACAATTCTTTTATTCTATACAGACAACATGACAACAGACAACTAACTGCCAGTACTCAGTATAGTGTTACATGCTACTGTAACACGCACATGTACCGAATATACCTAGATAGTGTTCTGAAGCCTGAATGTGGCAAGTGTGTGGATGTGGGATGTGTCTGTGTGTGCATTTCCGTATGGGAAACATGTTTGCTGTGGCAATCAGGGTACTACAGTACCTGATGCACATTACATCTTCCAACTGATGAGGTTGCCTGCACCCTGTGAGTACAGGTAGAGAAGGGGATGCCAGTAGTAAACAACATAGTGCACTTCTGAAATGTGTACCTGTCATGTATCAACAGCTACTCATGTAGGGTGATAAATAATGGGAATGGCAGGTGAGCGTGTGCATGTGTGTGGGTAGCAGGGTGTGTATAAATGCATGTGTGACAGAACAGATACATGTAGCTGAATCTACATAACAGCACAAGATGCACATTGCCATAGTCAATGTTAGCATGTGATGGTGTGCAGCTGGTACACTTTGTTAAGTAGTATGGGTGCAGATAACAATTGAGGACATTCATACAGTTACTGCAGCAGGACTGATGGGATATACACACATTTATACTGCAACACACAACAGTTACCAACATGTTACTACTTATACACATCTATGTAGTCACCCTGTGCATCAGCAACGTGTTTACCTTTACCTGCACCGATGTTGTAGTATGCAGGAGGTGGCACAGTGTCATCATATGCACAGGGTGTGGGTTAGGTATGCCCAAGCCGGCCACTGGTAACACCAATTGACATGTGTGTGTATGTGTGTTTGTGAGGGCAGCAGTACAGGGTGGACCGTTGTTGGTGCAGTGTGTGTGTGTATGTGTTTGCCCTAGGTGTTAGGTTTCTGCATGTGTGTAAGCACGCACACAGTCCCACATAATGGCTGCCATGTACAGGGTTTTGTGGACAGCCACAGACTGCACCTGTCAGGTCATCCAGATCAGTGTCTGTGGGCACGGACACGGTACCTGTGCCTGGCAGGGGTGCTACGGGCCGTATCCGGTACTAACCCAGACTGGGTACTGTCATCGGAAGCAGGGGTGTGTTGACTGGACACAGTTCCCTGTTGGGACTGTCCAGAGCCACATGCACATGGTCTCCTGGGACGTCTTGATGACAGCACAGACCCAGCATTGCTGGGGCTGGTGCTGGCACGTGAGTGCCGTGAGTGGGCCCGTTGTCGCGGCCACTGCCAGCTGGTGCTCTTGCTGGCATACGGCCACGCGTCCCGCAAACGCACACCATCGCCCTGGCCCATGGACATCTGGTTGTGGAGCAGCTGTTGTATGCCGCCACAACGTCTGTCAATGACATCTGTGAAGTTACGGATAGCATTCGCAACATCATGCATGCCGTCTGTCATGGCTATGCGACATGCTCTCAGCTCCCTCAGACCCTGTCTGGTGTACCTTTCCATACGTGCCTGTGCCTGCATGACAGTTCTAAACATAGTGGAGGTTGACATACCTCCTTGGGCACGTCGGCCAGAGGCAGTACGGCCACGGATGCCCCCACGAGAACCCATGGGCGACTGTCTGCATGGTACCATTGGAGGCCTCTGCACATGGCTGCCTTGTGAGGATGCATGTGCCACAGGTACCACATTACCCTGATCTATGCCCACTGCTGACTGTCCATCACCTAGGGACAATGGTGATAAAGGATGTAACGGCAGGATGACTGTGCGCATTGACGGGGTTGAAAGCTGTGTACTGTCAATTGGCTGACCAATGGCGGACCCAGACACACCTTCCTGCACCATTACAGACATTTCATCATCATCAGTACCTGGGGCACAAGATTCAGGTTCCCTGCTGCAGGTCACCAGAGCAGCACCAGAACCTACGGGAGGAAAACATGGAACACAGATTACAGTCTCAATACATATTTGAAAGAGATGCACTTCAATACTAATGCACACATTCAGAAATGGACACATGCACTCATGGACACTAACACACATGCACACTTGGGCACAGGCACACTTGCACACATGCACACCCCACAGTAAACACACACATCAGTACCGTGTTACACTACTCAATTTACTACCTGTCAATTACAGTTATTGTGTACACAGTCACCAGCATGTCTACTACAGAGTTACACTACTCTTCCTAGTTTTATAAATTGTTTTACAGATACTGTTAAAAAGACTCACCAGCATGTATGGCCTGCCTCGTTGCTACATGGGAGGGACCTGGAAGTGTGAAGAGAGTAATGTCAGTGGGCACGTGTGCCATTTGTTTTGCACATGATACAGTACAGTAGTACACTAGTTCCCTTATACACATCAGCTGCACATCATGTCTGTATATATATCATGATGACAGATACATACCACATGCACACCTTATGCGTGCATGAAGTAACAGCGTACAGAACAGTCATATGTACATACCAGGAGTTAACTCTAATCTCACCCTTACCTCTCTTCAAACGTCAACTCAAATTGTACTTCCAAAACCACTGGCTTTGTTCTTCTTGGAGTCCAGGCTAACGTCCCTCTCCCTACGCTCTCTTCACCTTTAACCCCTCATTGTGCATAGAAACTAGCTTCTACCCTGTTTCTTTCACCTTGATGTCCTTCTATGCTCTGACCTACTTCTCCCATCCCTCCCACCTCCTCTTGACTGTCTTCCTTCTTTTCCTCACTTCCCTTCTTGACTCCTGCCTCTTCCATATCATTGTATCTGTCATACTCCTTCTACTTCTCTACCCTTCTGAGCCCTAACTATTATGTATATGGCTTTTGCCTTATTGCATAACCATTATGCTTTAGGTAGGATTGCTTTGAAACCAACGGTACATTGTGTATGACTCTAAACTGTTTGACTTCCTTACATGTATGCCTCTACTGAAAATGAACTTATATCCAGCTAGACTATCTGGGTCAACAAATGTAAAAGTAATAACAATAAATGAATATGGCATCTTACCTGCACGCTCGCTGTCTTGCTGCTGTGTGGATCCAACCTCCATCAGGATGCATGATGGTTGCTGTTGTTCTGGGGCTGGATCCACAACACTTAGCAGAAGCCCCTCCTGTCTGGTGAGGGGGGGGTGTGGCCACCCCCCCACCTGTGGCAGCCTGTTGCCTGCGGATATCTGCAGCACGCTGGCGGACATTTCTTATCAAATCACTGCAGTGATGTCTCACCTGCTCATATGTCCTATCATGCATGCCAACATCATTTATCCTGCTAACAAGGCTTTGCCACAGTGCAGACCTCTCCTGCTGATTCTGGGTGGTGCGTGAGAACAGGATGGCATAGTCACGCACCAGGCTCTGGTGGATCACGTCATCCTCTGCAGCAGAGTACACAGGATTTCTTTTAGGTGCCATGTCTATCTGGAAAGGTACACAAACAGGTTATCAGCATAGTATCTCAACAATACATGGTACACATTCTATACAGGAGTGTTAACTTCTACTTATTACTGATTGGTTAAAACCTGATTACAGTGTAGCTATCATTCTATGTCATTTGTACTAAGTACTTGGCCTTCAGACCAGTTGTTTTACATTAGGGAGGTTGGTGGCAAGCACTGTGGTGGCAGGACACATATCTTTCATCCATTGAAGTTGGGAACTGCTGATTGTGGGCCCAGTGTACAAGTGTATTACTTCTGGTATGGGCAGTTGGCCTTTAGGCCAGTTATTTAACATTAACGAGGTTTGTGGTCTGCACTCATGTGTGACAATAGGCTGTACTCTGCCATTCATAGCTGGGGACATCTGGTATCAGGTTTATAGTGCCTGCATATCTGAGCTGTATCTTACTGACATTGCTACACCTTGTCTGTTGTAGCAAACACTACATCCAGGCCTCCTGCATCTACCTTTGTTTATATGCTTGTTATCTGTTAGCTTGTTATTTCACTGGTATGCTACTTCCACATAGTACACATCTTTGCAACACATCTGTGACTCACTACTGTTATCTGCATTGCTTACTGTACGTACTTCCATGTTACACATGACAGCAAGTGACTGCTTGTCATTGTTGCATTTACTTCATTGTGACACATTGCACTTAGGTTACCTGGCATTTGCTCACTGATGCTTTTATATCAGTCAGCAGTTGTAGGTAATGTCAGTACACCCTCACTCCCCACTGGACCTTGTTTTCAATCATTAGTGATTACAGAGTTCACAATAGTATTCTAGCATGTCCAGAGGTCAGTTGTCAGTTCCTTCCTCAGTCCAGCTGGTGAGTGTGGTACTCCAGAGACAATGTTAGAACAGATGCATGTACACAGACAACCCTCCTCCTAACAACAAATTCAAACTCATGTGAGTGATGCAACCATATACCAGACTGGAGGCTAGGCTCTGTCTACTCAATACCGCCATAACCAGTCACGTGGCAAAGGGGATCACTCACTACACTTCCAGTCTCACGTAGACCTAACACAACAGCGGACCTAACACATGATCACACATGATCATACTTGTAGGCTCAGACCACAGCTCTGCCTATGCAGCAGAGACCTCCTATGCAGACATCCAGGCAACCACTACCACATAAACGAACATGTGCAACACATATCACACAAAGCCAATGTGCTGAACACTCACAGCCATTAACAGTTAACAACACACCTCATACACCTGTACTAGGTGCCTCTATCATCAGGCACACTCACATCACGTTCACCAGGCTTAACGAGGTGAGGGTCACGGTGTGCAGCCTGTCAGGCAGTATGACCTGCCACATAACACAAACAGTCAGGTAACCCCAAGGCAGGTACAGGTATGACTCAGTCAATGTCCATGCTGCTGTGAATGGCCTGACACATTCCTCCCTGGACTACATGACATGAGACATTACAGAGCTCTCTGAGCACGTAGCCAGTTTGACCCTGACCTTGAGTAGCATCCTACCCTCACCTAGAACAATGCCACAATATCAAGGCACGATGATCCCTTCCAACAATTGACTGACATACTGGTGTCATTCACAGGTGTGCCAATGCCTGCCATCTTGGGGTGGTATGCTTTGCTAGGGACAGCTTGCACCTGTCACCACAGTCCTATTGACATTTGGCGGAGCCTCCTGCTACACCCATAGTGCCTGTATTAGGCAAGGCTCATAAGGCAAACCCACATCCATTTGTATCACAAAGGATGAGGAAGTAAGAGTGATGCTACTCAACACTGGACGTCTAGACCCAAGGATGCACGCACCCAAAACCCTACCTAGCATTCTGGACATCGATATCTGTGCAGTAACATGAACCTGTTTCAGGTTTCACAGGAGCACACCAGTACTACCACGTTATAGCTGTTACCATTCTTGTCGGCCACGACACTCAAACAAGGGAGGGGGAGTATCAGTATTCAATACAGATTCCCACGCCTCCACATTGGTGGCACAGTACAACATAGGTGTTAGGCCATTGAGTACAGTAGACGTAGTTGGGGACCTGGGGAAGAAACATGGTAGCAGTCTGTCATTTGTCTACCACATGGCCAACGTGGATTGACAGACATGTTATATAGCCCAGCTAATCATGACTGATTCACATGTATGGCAGGGGAGGTCATTGTGCCTCTGTACTCATCCATCATCAGGCCTATAATTGCGTACAATGCACCTTTTGGGATGTACCTAACCAGACACCTACAGCAACTGGTACAGGACAACAGTACATCATCAAGGGGATGCAATGGCTCACACAGATGTCATATGCTGCCCAGGTAAAGGGAATCCAGCTGGACTCAGTGGCATACTGCCTGTTCAGGGGCAATCTGTGCATGCCATATACAGCCATGTCCTACCTAGCAGTAATGAACGTGATGTACCTCAGGCAATCAGAGTCCCATACAGCCACATGCTCAGGAGAGCTGGACCTCAGCACTGACATACATGGACATGCTGGAGGGGCATATTCCTAACCAAGAGGCTCCCTTCACTCTGTAATGAGCTCACACTACTGGTTAGGCAGAGTCCCTCATTGACTCTCTTCCATGGGAATCTGGATGAGTGGATGGAGATCATAGTTGTACCCCAGGTATCACTTCTATGTCACTGTTAGACAGAGGCATAGTATACTAAAGTCGGACAAGGGCATAGCAGCATAACTTGTGATTGGGTGGCAAAGACAAACACATTCTACTAGGCTTACCAATGCCCTAGGGCAAATAGCCTAGTATGAACCTATGAACTGTTCATTCTCAACTGTTCGAGCTCATTACAGAGTAAAGGGAGCCTCTCAGTTAGGAATTTGCCCCTCCAGCATGTCCATGTATGTTCTATTCAGTCGCCGCTTGCTCAGAGGTGACCTTTGCCCAACATACAAGGCCATGTCAAACCCAGATTTGATGAATATGCTTCACCTAAAAATCTAGATCCATCAGAGCCACAAGGGCAGGAGACTTAAACCTCGACACGGCTATTAATAGGACATGCTGGAGGGATAGATTCATCACCCAAAGACTCACTATGCTGTGGAACAAAATCACGGTATATGTGAGGCAGAGCACCTCGCTGGCCTTGTTCAAGAGAAATCTTGACCAATGGATGGGAGATCGCAGATATACCCCAGGGATTACCTCAGTGTCACTGCTCAACAGAGGCACAGCAAAATAATGGGTATGGTTCCCCATACTAAAGGGGTGGCGTAAGCCACAAAACGATGGGCTAGGCTTGTAAATGCCCTCGGGCAGATAGCCTAGTATGAACCTATGAACATGTGTGTACTGCTATAGTACTTCTGCCATATGTTGCATGTGTGTGTGTTGTGGGGATGCACAGGTAATGGCCAGATACGTCTGCACAGGTGACACGTGTGACACATTCTGGGTGTTCATCCATACATACTGGATGTGTGCTGCCATCCAACCCGGTGATGTGGACACACATTACTCAGCCTGGATATACATATCTGAACAACACCACAAGCACAATACACTACCTTGCTATGTATGCATGTTATTACACAGTTATTCAGTAGTTATGACAGTGATGCTATCCATGCAGCCCACTGGGCCAGTGGAAGCCACAACACACACCGCCAGCACCTTTGCATATGCTTACCACAGACATCCCACATACTGCATGTACTGTGCACACAGTTATCTAACCCAGAACAACTGCACACCACTTATTAATCCTGTCCAGTGGACTACAGATACAGGCATATTGTATAACAATAGTAGGAGGCTACTGCAGCACAGGGCAGATTCACATGATGGGAAGGCATCTGTTGTCTGCAGTGTTAAGATGCTTCACATTCACCAAATGCACAGATATTGCCAACAATGTTGCAGACAGTTTAGGTGCAGGTACCCCCATTGTCCTACACACGTGTTATTAGTTATCCCAGATGACTGTAACCTCCCTATCCTCTCACATGTCCAGGTGAGAGCCACCCTCATCATTGCAGAACACATATCATCACTGTTACGAAATGGTATCCCTGGATGTGTGCTACATTCACCCCTGGAGGACATAGCACCACATGACAGACTGATATTAATCCCTGGCCATACTACAGGATATGTACCTGAACAGTGCCATACATACACAGTGGTCCCACACCAATGAGGAGGAACCTCTACTGACCCTGGGAACTACTGCATCATATGCACAACTGGCCTTGTGTTCTAAGCTATGGAAGTGTTAGTTATGGCCCACATGTACAACAATATTACATATGTTTATATTTCATGACTATCTACACACAACCTATCTCATGGACATACCTATAGATAGTGAACTATGATACGTTTGGAGGTGTCACAGTATACACAGGATTAACCTGCTACTTTGCATTACCTGTGTTTGTGGCAGCTTTTGGTGTGTCACTCGTGCTCCTTGAATTTTGCTGCTGTTGCTGCTGCTGCTGCTGTTTTGCTGCTGGCTGTCTGTATATTTTGTCTTCTCTCTCTGTCTCTCTCTGTCTCTCTTTCTCATTAGGTTTGTGCAATGACTGTATTGCATGAGTGGAGTGTGGGTACTGAATACTTTTGTAGGTATCTGCATAGGTCCATGTGATGGCCTCTGCACCAATTGTAAGGCAGCATTTGCTAATTGCAAGCAGCTGGGTGTGTACTAATGGCATGTCTCACTGTGATTTCAGGACACTGCTATAAAAGGGTATGTGAGATAGGCGTTGCCCTTTCAGATTGTAGGGCGTGGACCATGCTGGTATGCTGTTGACAGTGTTCTGTGAGTGTGAAGGTTAGTACATCTCCCATGCTTCATGCTGTGTTGTAGATTCAGGTTGCTGCATTTATCTTGCCTGTTCCCTGTAGTGAGTGTGTATGCATACTGACACCTACAACTATATGTCATATGTATTGCTATATAAATATATATATATATATATATATCTGTGTACATATACATACTTTCATATATGTACATTAGCTGACATTATTGGGTACAAGCTAACAATTAGCAGGGCTGTTTCCGTTAACACTACTCTAGTATGGGAATCCAGTAATTGGGACTATAAAAGTCTGCCTGACATGCTTTGGGTAGTAGACATACTATATTGCCTTTATCTTCATTCCTACTATTACATGTTCCACTTATTTAGCACTATATTCCTGTATGAGAGTCATGGCTTAGTGGTAGGTCATACAGACTAGTGTTACAATGGTCTTGTGGTAGGGCCTACTAGTATGCTCATATTCTGCTTTTGAGTTGAGTATAGGGCCTATCAATCACAGTGCTGGAGGCACCTTTAAGCAGTTAAAGGGCTTAGTAGGTCTCACAGGAGCCAGGCTGTGTTGCAGATTCTGGTTGCTGCATATATCTTCACTGCTTCCTGTAGTGAGTGTGTATGGCTACTGAGACCTACAACTATATTTCATATGTATTAATATATATTTATATATATGTATGTGTAGATATACATACCTTCACATATGTACATTACCTTACATTATTATGTACAAGCTAACAGGTAGCAGGGCTGTTTCTGCTCACACTGAACTAGTATGGGAATCCAGTCATTTGGCCATTAAAACTCTACCAAACATGCTTTGGATAGTACATCTCCTATATTACCTTTATACTGATTCCTACTATTACATGTTATATTTATTTTAGCAGTGTGTTCTTCCAAAGCAGGCATGGCTTAGTGGTAGGTCAAACAGACTAATGTTACCTAGGTCCTGGTTTCGAGACTGACAGTGGGAATTTTTACTTTGCAAACTTTCCAACTGAGTACAGGACCTGTCAATCAAAGTGCTGAGGCCACCTGTAAGCAGTTAGAAGGGTAAGTAGGTCACACAGGGGTCAGGCTGTGTTGCAGATTCAGGTTGCAGCAATTATGTTAACTTTTTCCTGTAGTGAGTGTGTATGGCTACTGAGACCTACGATTATATTTCATATGTATTAATATATATTTATATATATGTATGTGTAGATATACATACCTTCACATATGTACATTACCTTACATTATTATGTACAAGCTAACAGGTAGCAGTGCTGTTTCTGTTCACACTGAACTAGTATGGGAATCCAGTAATTTGGCCATTACAACTGTACCTGACATGCTTTGGATAGTACATCTCCTATATTGCCTTTATACTGATTCCTACTATTACATGTTATATTTATTTTAGCACTGTGTTCTTGTAAAGCAGGCATGGCTTAGTGGTAGGTCATACAGACTAATGTTACCAAGGTCCTGGGTTCGAGACTGACAGTGGGAATTTATTTTTCTTAGCAAACTTTCAAACTGAGTACAGGACCTGTCAATCAAAGTGCCATAAAGGCACTTTTAAGCACTAAACCAGGTCTGCGCTTATGCTGAGCTCACGCATGCGCACTGGCGGTGAGCTCCGCTAACACAAGCGCACACCCGCGCTATTTTCTTTGAAAGAAAAGAAAAGGGGTGACAGGAAAGTGGTGAAAAGGGGTCACAAAGAGGGTAAGACAGTAGGGAAAGAAGCGTGGGATTTGCAGGAAGGGTGTAGGTAAGGCCCATAGATGCCCATGTCTTTTGCAGCAACAGCCGTATATTTCTATGTATTTTGGTGAGACATTTGAAACCTTCCACCTCTGAGAGAGGTGTCAGGACAACATTAATATTTGTTGTACAGCCAATTGTAATTAACAGTTTAGATGTCCAGCGGACATGTGTGCGACATGGACAGCTATGTATGGGGCGTAATTTTTTGTGGGACAGAGTGCCCTTTTTTTTTTTTACAGGTGAGAGTGGTATGACAGGTGAAGGAAGTCGGTAAAGCTGGGGAGGTAGGTTGGGTAGGTTAACAGACAAGACAGACAAGACGCATACAGGGACGGTGTATGACACACGTGGGGGGGGTTACACAATTGACGGGGACGGAGGTTGGGATATCCGAGATGCACGAGCCCACAGATGGCAACAGTGGAACTGATATCCTCACCCATAGGCAGTTGCCACTGTTCCTTCACAGCCCAGGACGGGGCTGTGCTGGGGGCTGTGTAGGCGGGGCAACGGCTGGGGCCGTTAGCTGTGCCACATGAGCCTCAAGCTGGCGTAGGGGTCCAAGAACAGTGTCTTGGATCTCCCTACGCACCACAGACCGGACACCGCGGAGGGTGAGTGGACGAACCCCTCCGGCCACACTTGCAGAGGGGCCACGGGCCCCATCCCCTGCAGCGCTTCCACCCGAAGGTGGCACAGGGCCACCGGAGGGGGTCCGGCCTGGGCACTAGTGCCAGGTGCAGTCACCAGCTGAGGTGGGAGAGGTGGGTCCGCTGGGACCTGCCTTCCCAAGCGTTCTAGGTTTGTGAGTAGTTATGTTAGTTTGGGTTAGTGGCATTTTATTCCATTCAGATTAGTTGTAACAGCATGCATTGGTATTCCCATCAAACAAACACCCAGATATGAACACCATTGAACAAGGGGCATATCAATATCATATGCATTATTTGAACAGCAAAACACAGTCAAACGACATGCAGGGTTGATTAATGGCAACAGGCCATCAGATTTGCAGGTATGAACAGGGCACATGCACGAACAGACATGCATATATGTTTGAAACGGACAAATGTCCATGATTAATGAAATGTTCACATACCATTATTTAGTGGATGTTGTTATATGGAATTATAGGGTTGGGTGGGGATAGAAAGTGATGACACATTCATATGTTACACATTGATTCACATTTATCATAGGTACACAATTAAGTTGAGGCTGATGTTTCAAAATAATCATTATTTGACTGTCATGCTACACCTGTTACACATACATCACTATCCTACCTATTTTGAATTTGATCAGATACATCATCCTGCTACACTTTGATGACAGGACAGGGGACAACTATGGCTGTTTAGTCTGTCAGATAATCATTCATTCTATCTGCAAATTGTTTACTGTTATCACCATATACAGATTTTGAGCTAGACATTCAGATTCAGACACACTGAAATCAGTTTGGGATGTTAATTTGTACTTCCCACATGCATTTAGTTCTGTAAAAACACACTGAGGCTTATATATTCAGGGGTTATTACTACTTTATTTATTCATACATGAGCCTTTCTGTCACTCTCACACATTCTGCAACTTCACAGTTCAGGTTGGTACTTCTAGGCTTTGTTCACATATTAGACCTGTGGTGATTCAAACACTTTCCAACAGCCTCACTTCTGTCATGATTCAGCATTTGAACAGGGATATATCTCACATGTGACTACCTCAGATTCTGAAGCTGTACTCTTGAGACTACTGCAGGTTACAGTATATTTAATTAATGATGGGACATCTGTATTACAGCACTGTTTAATTCTATCAATTATATTTCCAGTTACACTTGCATACTGATGAACTTGTTGCAGCCATACCTGCAGACTTTCAATTCCTGCTTGCACATTATATTACTTTTAATCAATACACTGCACTGTTCTGATACATGGTACATAATAATATTTATTTACAAGTACTGGGTGGGGTTACTAACCTGCATGGTGGCGCAGCCGCACCAGCCTTCTGGCGTGCATCTCACGATTCGCAGAGCGGACACCTGCAGCTGTAATACAAAGGGAATAATATTGGACTACACATCTCCATGGTATCAGCTGGTTGAAATCCTTACATACATGAGTAAAATGTGACTTACTCAGTAGTGGGGCGTTGGGCATTTGCCGGGCCTCCTGGATCCAACGGTTCAATTGGTCCTGCTTGTGTCTCTTCAGGTCCGCATGGTGGTGACGGACCTGCTCACCAGTGCGTGGAATGCCAGTAGCACTGGTCAGATCACGAGCCAACTGGTCCCACGCCTCTGCCCTATATACTCCCCATGAGACCTGGCCCTGCATGAGTTGGGCCTCGTGATTATGGACAAGGAGCCAGACCATGTATTTGGACTCCTCAACGCCCAACGCTGTGCTCGAAAGCAACGTCCCTCACCTACTCCACTCATGCTGACTGCAAGTCTGTTCTACAATCAGTTATGCTGTGTATTCCGCCTATGGGGCTTATATATGCCGCTTTTTGCGCACATTTCTCTGATTGGCCGTTTTGGAATTGTATCTACTTCACTGAAAATGCTTTCTCATGCTCCATTCTGGGTTTTATCCCATATATATGCTATTTCTGCATTTCTAGGTATTGCTGTCATGGCTTGGTGGTTTAGTTCCTTGACTCTAGTGCATGGTATCCTGGGTTCGAATCTGGCAACTGATTTTTCATTTTCCTGACAGGAATGAGTTGAGGACCTGTCAATCAAACATGCCAAAAGCACTTTTAAGCACTTTAAACCTGGTCTGCGCTCGTTTGCACGGAGGTAACGCATGCGCACTGGCAGTTAGCTTGTGGGAGCGCCGCGCAAATGGTGTGTGCTGGGATAAATCCCAATTGGCTACTGACACACATGTTAAGCTAATTGCACACAGTTTCAGTCTGTCTAACTGCAGCTTGGCAACGGGCATGCAGTTTGCAGCTTTTGAAACACTACTCAGCTACGGGCACTCTGTTTCACAACAGCTTAGCTATCAGTACATTTCTGACTATTTTTATTATTATGTTACTTCAAAATATATGCTCTATTTCATTCCATTTTACAAAAGGGAATACATTTACATTTGTACAATACTGTCAGGGGGCTTTTTAGTGCTTATTTACAAAAAAAAAAAAAGGTTGTTGTAGGGGCTCGAACCCTGCCTGCCTACTCTTAGGCCGGCAACTCTACTGCTAAGCTATTAGTTCTTGGCTTACTTTGCATATTTAGTTCTTATATCCTTTTCCACTGACTGCTAACTGTGATTGCGCTAGTAGCACACCTGCATTACGAAGCACACAGTAGCAAACATTTACGGGGTTTAAAAAAAAATAAAAGGTTTTAATTTAATTTTATAACATCTCTTCACTTTATACAGTGATGGTCTATCGGGGCATGTGTTGTGTAGTGTGTTTATTCACATTTTCATGGCCTTTCTCGTGGCTGTTTACTTTCAGCCATTCTAGTCTTCCGGGGGCGTGTCCGCTTGCAGGGCTTAGCCTACAGACACGCCCCCTACTCTCTTACACGGACCGTGTAAGAGTTACTAGTGTGATTCAGCATGCCTCATGCACCTCATGCATATGCATGACATGCTGACATCACACAGTTTAACTGCAGCCTCCGTGTAAGAGTTATAACTCTTACACGGAGGCTTCCTGAATCTGGCCCAATGAATTCACAACAACAGTGTTTTTTTATTTATATCTAATAGGACTAATATGGAAAAAAAGATGAATAAATGAATTTGAAAATTTTGAAACTGATAACTTTGAAAAATACTGACCATATTTTTTATATGAAAGTACTGCAAAACAGGTTAAAGAAATCTTTAAGTTGAATTTGGAGAGGAGATATTTTGGGGTTGAATAGTAAAAATATGTAAGAATTACTTAAATTTACTAAAGAATCTAAAAGAGGATGTTAGACTAATTGGATGTGATATTAAAAAAGCCTTTGATAATATAACTCATAACTGTTATGGCATATTTTAAAAGCATATAAAATTGATGATGGAATAATAATTAAATCTGGAAAGAGAATGATAGTGTTAATGTTTTAGTAAATGGCTGGCTTACAAAGGAAATACAGCTTACGTGAGGTGTGCGGCAAGGATGTCTCCTCATTTGCATATTATTTGATTTAATAACAAATGCAGTACTATATCAGATAGATTTGGGACTCGTAGAAGGCAGATATTTATTTTACAAAGTTTTATATTTACCACTTTTATGTCTTATACTGATGATGTAGTTGTTAAAATATCTGTTGGTCACTAAAAACAGAAAATTAGAATTGTGGTTAAATAATAAGTTTATATATAAACTGGGGAAAGATTAAAACATTTAAAGACACTGTAGGGAATGCAGATAGCTGGTTTACGACAAAATAATTTAAATTATTAGTGATGGTTTACTATAAAACAATTTAAATTATTAGTGATGAAGTAACAATTGCAAATTCTATTGCATGATATATTTTGGATATAAGTAAACTGTGAAGTATGTTTTGATTTAGTCTTACAAAAACAATATATTTAATAAACATTGTTGCACTTGGTAAATTGTGTTATTAAAGTTCAATTATGGCTTTTCCATTTGAACCGGAAGGTAAATTATTACAAGGTTATTTTTATTACATTATGGGGATCTGGTGATTTTTTTTACAATTATAATGTCATGAAAAATTTAATCATTTGGATGGAAAGAAGAAAAAAAATTGAAACCTTTGGAGAAGTTAAACAATAGATGAGTAAAATAAATATTTTCAGGTTACGGTAACAACATTTTCCCAATATAAGAAAAATGTGTTACAAATGCATTATGAAATCATTTCATTATATTTATCCACGGGATCATTTACCTCAAGAGTAGAAAGGTTGCAGGGGTTTAAATGCTGTGATGAAGGTCAAAACTTTTTGTGCTGAGTAATGTTAAATAAATTACTCGTAAAAGGATAGGTTCATATGTTCATAGGAGGTTACTAGGCTAGTGGCCCTAGACTCTTTACAAGCCTAGCCATGTTAATCCCAAGTATCTCCATTTGTTGTTCTTGGGTAGTTTGCAGAATGAATTTATGAACAAAGTGGGTCTGTGTTTAACACAGTCTACCCCTGTCCATGAGGGACATGGGTGCCACCCAAGGGGTGAATTTAAAGTCTCCCATCCAATTATCTAGGTTGCATTTGGATAGGGTCAGTGAGCAACTCTGTTTAACATGAATAGGAAGTCTATTCCAGAGAAGCAGCACTCTCTGGGAGACATATCTGTCTCTCACATGTTCTGTTTAACAAGCTAGGTTGAGATCCCTAGAGTGAGTGACTCTTGTGCCACTTGACTTGTAGATGTGCAGCATTTCTATTAGGGCAGGATTGGAGATTGCCCTATAGGCCAGGCACAAGTCACCTCTCCGCAGTCTATAAGATACAAAGTAAAGTTACAGGGCTTTCATGTTATATAAATCTGTTAGTAAAAGGTTATGCCTTGACTGTAAAATTGTTGAACCTAATGAATATGTGTTTTAAGAATGTCATTGATTAGTGAAATTGTGGGAAAGTATAAAATATGGATATCTGCTTTTCAAAATATAAATATGAACATCATAATACATATTGTTTACGGAGAAAAACATTTTTATATATGATAAAATGGACAGAATGTGTGTTCACATTCTTTATAGTATCTGGTAAGCTAGGACAAAGGAAACATTATTTAATAAGGCATGGAACTTAAATAAAATGGTCTGTTTATGGCAAAAAGGGTGGGGAGATTGAATCAAAAGCTATGTCAGTTGACATATCTACATTAATTATGTAACTTTCTATTTTTTGTACATTATTTTATCTGCCTTGAATGTGTTTATTATTGTATTTATATATCTTAATTTTTTTTGCTTTTCCTGTAAAACTTTTACATTTTATAAATAAGGAAACCATACTTTTTGATAAGTGCTGTGGGATCTGTTACATCCACCTGAGTTCCCACCAACTCAAAGCAGGTGGTACCTTGGTTTAATGTCTCATTCAAAGGATGGATATTACAGAAACAGTGGTGTTTAATAAACAGGATTTGGTTCTGTAAGATATATTATGAAATCTTATGACCAGTTCTGTATAGAGATTCCTTTAAAGTGTTGTTCCATCAAGTGATATTTCATTTGTATGATATTGACTACAGACCTATGTTTCTTTCCTCTCATATGTTACTGTATGTAATAAATGTCTAGTGGTTTGAAATAAATAGGCTTAGAACACATGGATACTGAAGTTCAAGTAGATTTTGAGTTCTATACTTTACAGTTTGTCAGTAATACAGCCACAAGTCAGACTTCATTCAGTTGAAAGATGACCTTTGCCAGGGCAAAAACTGAAGGCAGTTGTGTCAATAGTACGTACTAATTAAAATACATATATTTCTGGTGGGAGAAATATCCAACAACCTAACCATGGAAGGAAAACATCACCTAAGACCCTGTCTGTTAAAAATTTCCATTTGTACCTTAATGTGGTATTCACATGTGTCCCAACTGTGGCACCTACGTTTTTTTTAGTTATGCGAGGGAAAACATTTTTTAGGTAAAAGTCAGCAAACTTGATCTAAGGTACTTTAGTGGAGAGGAAGGAATTGTGGGTAGGGGAGGAGTCAGAGCCTTGGACCCATAGCTTTAGAAGAAGGCACTGGGTTCAGTATTACTGGCTTTGATAACCCAAAGGCTGAACTAGATGAAAATAAAACAAAATGGCTCTATTGTTAAGTACATAATTCATTCATTTAGCTGTATCAAAGTAAAAAAAAGCTTGAGCTATCAAGGTAGATAGCAAAGCATTGTTAAACTCTCCCCACTTGCAATGTCTTTCACTAATGGCAGGAGAGCAGATATGTCATTAAGGTTTAGGAAGGGCAAGATAGCCAAGCTGATAAGAAAACAAAACTACTCAAAATCACAGAATTCTCTTGCTCAAGAGTAGTAATAACATTTTTATGTGAAGTTGCATTGGATGTAACATGGTAAGATGTGGCTCTTTAAAGATAGAAGGTACAACACATACAGGCCTTACTATAATTTACCTATTTCTTCATTATGATATTCAGTTCCAAAATCAATATAAATATATAAAATACAGGTTGTTAATGTACATGCATTTTTTGCAGCAAAGATAACTGTGTATACGGTGATACTATAAACAATACAAATCTATATAGCAGAATTTCTTATCTGTAATATAATTTCTTCTTCTGTTTAGATGGGTCCTGTATGTAAACGGAAAAGATCGGGTAACAGACTGTCCATCTGTGAATGATGGAAAATGGCACCACATAGCTATAACATGGACTAGTTCCAGTGGAGAGTGGAAGGTGTATATCGATGGAAAAGTCTCTGATGGTGGCAGGGGTTTATCCGTGGGCTCAAGGATACCAGGTACTGCTAAAGCAAGGCTATATCCTCATTTTGTTTTTAACTCTACATGTAATAGTAACTGATGAGTGTGCTATGTTTGTTAGAATAGTTAATGCTTTAAAAAAGATTAGGATTTATAGAGTGTGATTATAAGTGACTATTAAATATAATATTTGTTAAATGATTACGATAAAGGTGCAGTCAAGCTGTATGCATGTTATACTACTAAGGCTTTATTGTATACTCATACAGTACTGCAGTAGAACACACCAGATTCAACTAGTTATACATCACGAAACAATCAGAGAAGATATCAACATCTTATTTATAAATGTTAGTTTCCTTCAATAAGGTTTTTTAAATATTTATACATAATTTTAATAAACTTCTTTGTGAGCAGCTTACCATGTAACACTGGTTGCTGTGTAAAATGTTACAGTTGGATGGTGAAATATCTCTTTTATTTTTCAAAGAATCAAAGCATGATTCAAAAATTGTTATATACATTTGTTTTATTACTGGCAGACACTAGTAGGAAGATCATAAAGTTTCCATACCAGGGAGAGTAAAATATAAAGACTGTTAAGAACATATGTTTACTTTTATGAAATATGTAGGTTCATAGATTCATAGGTAGGTACTAGACTATCAGCCCAAGGGCCTATGTAAGCCTAGCCAATGAGGTTCCCTGGTGTTCGCCACCCAAGACAGTTATTTTCCTGTGCCCCTATCGAGCAGAGCCACAGAAGTTATCCCCAGGGTGAATTTCCTATTTCCCTGCCACTCATCAAGATTTTTCTTGAAGAGTGCTAATGGGGAACTTTGCTTGACATAGATGGGTAGCTTGTTCCAGAGCATGGGAAGTCTCTGGGACAGGAATCTATCCCTCCAGCATGTCCTGTTTATTGTGGTGACAAGATAAGATAAATACATATACTAAATGTTCATAAGCATATTGTAGAGAATAATTTTTACAGCAATACTAAGGAAAATTTACTTTGTTTGGAACACTGGTTTGTTAGCCTTCATTACTGTTTGTAAAATAAATGCATAAAAAAAGAGAAAATGCAGGAAAATATACATTAGGCTTGTGTGGTACTATGTCTTAGGAGAGCTGGAATGTTATCCCAAACAGTGTAAACATATGAATAAAGCTATGATCATTACAAATTCTTTAAATATTAAATATAAGTGAATGTTATGTGGATATAAATATTTAAAATATCTTAGACAGTAAATATAAAACCTATATAAAAGAACTGTATAAAATTATATACATATATATATATATATATATATATATATATATATATATATATATATATATATATATATATATATATATATATATATATATATATATATATATATATATATATATATTTACTTTTATAGTATATTCATTTGTATAAATCTGATAATATAAAATAATGCAAAAAATGATAATATGTAATAAACAACTGAAGAGATTGACTATTACCTACCTGCTTTAAGTTTCAACACTGGCATTATAGATGCTTGTCCATTTAGACCAGGATAGGTGCTGGCCTCTAGTATGACTTACCAGTATAGTTCTATATATTCTATCCTGGTCTCCTGGGGTCTTTTGTTATTTCTTCCAGTACAAAAAAAGTAAAAACAGCCCTAGGACATGTTATAATATGCTTAAAAAGTGCATTTGTTTTTTTCCTTCTTGAATCTTGGACTTGATTCAGATTCTGTTGTTGGGAGATGGAGATGAACTGGAAAAAGAGCAGAAACACTGAAATTCATAAATAAATAAAGCAACAATCACATTTGTAAAATATGACTTTGTAAGAAAAGGTAGCTAAGTAAGACTGGACTGTTGTTGACATTGTGGCTGGACTGTAAAGTATATCCCCTTTGTATGGTTTATGTTTAGAAGGACACTAAAACTGAAAAAAGTAACTGCAAGTAAAATAGTACTTGTTCTTAACAGCATTTGTGTAAAACATTTCATGAGCTAAACTGCATATTACATAATAAGGCATTTTGTGTAGTATGTAGTCATAGTATTTTAAATGTGGAGATGAGAGTGAGCCTTTTCAGTGATTATTATAGCTGATAAAGACAAAGGAAGCAAGTACTTTTCAGTGTTAAGAAATATAGGCTTTGTAATGTAACAGGAGATGGCTAGACTAAGTAAATTTAAGTAAACATGCTGTAATTTTGGCTACTGGGGTGGGTGTGGAGTGTAAAAGTTTACTGATTATACTGTATATAAATATATATATATATATATATATATATATATATATATATATTATACATATATATATATATATATATATATATATATATATATATATATATATAGATATACAGATGAGATCTTTTCTCTATTTTTGCATAGGTGAATGTTTTAATTAATGCCCTTGGCTTAATGTAAAAACAAGTATTTTCTGTAAGTAAGTAAGCTTGAAAACTAAAACAAAATAATAAATGCCATGAAAAGTGATACGTTTTATGCATGTACAATGATATTAGCTTGCTTTTTTCCTTTAGCAAATGTTCAGTTTTGGGGAGCCAAGAAGTTTGAAGCTGAAAGTAGTTGTGCATTCTTTTCTGTTCTGAGTGACACTGACAAAGACTCTGTCATGCACCTGCAGAGTTGTTAGCTTTTTTTCTCATTGCTATGTTTCCATGGAGACAAGCTGTCTGCAGGTGCAAGCAATTAATCATGAGAGTTCTGAGCATTGTTTACTAAGGAAAATGCAAAATTTAAAGGTAATAGAGAAGCAGTTCAATCAAACATAAAGTTTGAAATTAATGAAAGTAACAGATAGTAGCTTCCCTAGCAGCCTTAATGCATCAATGAACTTAGTAGATCAGTGTATAATTTCGTTTTAACTAAAGATAGACAGTGCACTTTTTCTTAAGACTAAATGTAAATGTTTTCTGAAAGCATACAAGCTGCTTTTCTTACCTGGGAGGTGAATACAGATTAAATAAAGAACAGACAGCAGTCAGTGAAAGTGGGAGCATAGGCTGCAACATATGCTTTAGCATGGGTAACCTTAGTTTTTAGTTAGATAATACCTGCATGTTCAGCTGTGACTTGATGCAATTGTTCCTATCTGGAGAGTTAAACTTCATTTTTTTGAAGGTATACGTGGTTTTGTATGTTTGCTCTAAATTAATAGGTTAAGGAGGTGTTCTGAAATGTATTTTTGTTTGAGGGTTTTCATTAAAACAGAATGACTTGAAAATGTAACATAGGTTCAAATGGAGATGGCAGGAAACAACTGTATAAAAGATCAACCTGCCAAACTCTGTATGCATGTAACACAAAAGTTAGTAATACACATTCAAAACAGCTGTCATATATAGCAGGTGGAACAGTACCTTCTTATTATAATGGCTGCACTATCTATATTATTTTGGAATGTAAATGGCCTTGCAGGTATAGACAAAAGAGTAAGAATTATATTAAGAAATGCAGGGTGCTAAAAGCAGTGCTACAGGAGACACATTCAGAAAGATATGAACATGATAATTTGATAAATAAATGATTTCAG
The DNA here is from genome assembly GCF_019279795.1 of Protopterus annectens. Lineage (NCBI taxonomy): Eukaryota > Metazoa > Chordata > Ceratodontiformes > Protopteridae > Protopterus > Protopterus annectens. Next base: position 721,353,080 of record NC_056728.1, read on the forward strand.
GATAGATATTCAGCAGAATATCAGGGACAAAGGAAAAGAGAGACAATTATACTAATTGCTAGAGTAGCTGCAATAATGGTTGAAGAGGAAAAGAAAAGTTAATAATGGTAGATTTGTGGGAGTAAGGAGCTACTTACAATGGAGGAAGATTATGATGGAATGTATTTATATTCCAACAAAAACTGCTATTATTGAGCTTAAGGATTTATGGAAGAACTAATCAGCTTTCAGCAGGGAATATTACTTATAGGTGGGGACTGTAATTTGATTGGTTCATAGGTTCATAGGTTGGTACTAGGCTATCAGCTCTAGGGCCTATACAAGCATAGCCATAACAATCCCCTGGCTATTTCTTCCCACACTGCTTACTTCCCTGGACCCCTGTCTAGCAGGAAGCAGTGAGAATGTATCTTGGTGACTTAGAAGGGTAAATGTAACAAAACAGGTAGATTTTTTAAGAAATTTATAAAAAATATTTGGTGTGGAAGACAAAAGTCAATAGTAGGATCTCAGGAGAATATACATATTATTCCACAATGTACAATAACTGAGTTAGACTAGATAGAAATTATATTTCACAGCAACATATGCATTTAATTGAAAGCTTTGACACATATCCAATAAATGTTTCAGATCATGCATTAATAAAAGCTAAGATAGAAATGCCACCGTAATGAAATAAAAATGAGACACTTGTGACGTACCTGTTAAAAAGAGAGAAATTTAAGAAACGTAGTGGAAAATATTCTAGAGTTATTAGGGAAGACATAAATTTCTTTGACAGTTATAGCTAGTGAGTGTGATAAAATGAAAATGGAGTTTAAAAATAGGGTAGAAATAAGAGAAAAAGAGATATGGTTAAGAAGTAATAGGAATTATTTAGAGAGGCTGACAAAGGATAAAGTATTGCAGACTAAGGGGAATTTCACAGAACAAGAAGATGTGCATCTGCAGAATGCTAAAGAGAAAATAAGAGAGTATCTGGATAATATGCATGAGTTTAGAAAGACAGCTGTTAAGAAGCAACTGTTTTTTTTTTTTTTTTTTTGACAATAATGGCAGAGCATAAAAAACTTTTAGAATAATGACTTAGGCAACAGAAAGGAGAAATGGTTGTTAACAGACTTAGGGAGAATATAACAAGAAAAATAACCATAGAGTCTGTAGAGGTAATAAAGATGTTTTGGACATTTTAAGAAAATGTGTATAAAGCAGAAAAATGAGGAAATCAAGAAAGAGCATATAGGGAAATATTTATGAAAGGCTTAAGGAGGTCAAGGTTAGAGGTAGACAAAGCTCAAACAATTAACAGTTAAGACAGGAGGAGATGAGATTAAAATGGTGATGTATAATCAATCTGCAATAAAGTATTCAGGAGTATAGTAAGGGAAAAAGTGATCTGGAAGGTTTTATTTAACCATATTTTAAAAGGAGGGGAAGCAACGAAATCTTAGGAGAAATCTGTTATGGTTCTAATACCTAAATACAGTAAAAACTCAGCAGACCCAGCATCATATAGACCCATTTCAATTTTAAACTATGATTACAAAGTGTTTATGTCTATATTAGCTAAAAGAATGGCAATTATGTTGTCAAAATTGATAGATATGGATCAGTGTAAAAACTGTAGGGTAGGAAGGGGTCTATATCGCCAAATCAAAAAGACTGGAAAGCGAACGGCTTTAACATCAAAAATGCCATTCATCGAGGTGTTTATTGTGAGAGCAAGGTACAGTGAAGATGGGAAAATTTGGCCTTTCTTCATTGTAGTGTGATGTTGGAGTTGGTATATATAAGTAGCAGGGGGCACATCCCCCCCCCCTCAAACAAGAGAGACTTTGATGGATAGCATTTTCGATGTTAAAGCCAATCACTTTTCAGTGCTTTTGATTTGGTGATATAGACCTAGAAGGAAGAAAGTGATAATGATCTGGGTGATTTTGTTTAACAGTATTTTAAAAGGAGGGGAAGAATTAACATCTTGGAAGAAAGCTGTGCTGGGTATAATACCTAAAGGTGGTGATCCTATCAGTGCCAGTTTAATATTGACCCATTTCAATTTTAAACCACAATTATAAATTATGTCTATACTAGCTAAGAGAATGGCAAATGTGCTGCCAAAGTTAATAGATATGGATTAGTATGGTTTTGTGGAGTGGACACAAACATTTGACCACATTAATAAATCATTGCTGATTCAGATGGAAGCAGAATGTAAGAAAATACTGCTGTGGTTGGTGGGGCTTAATGTAGAGAAATTATTTGACAAAGTAAGCTGGACTTTAAGAAATTGGTAATGGAAGTATTTGCATTCTCTGATACAATAGTAAGGTTATTTGGAAGGATATTTGAAGGGTTGGAGGCAAGAATTAAAGGTGGAAGTTTCCTCTCTGAAAAGATATGCTTGAACAGAGGAACCAGGCAGGGGTGTCCTTTCTCCTTTGTTATTTTCTTTATATTTAGAGCAAATAATAAGGGACTCACAAATCAAAGGAAATAATTGGGATGGAAATCAAGAAATCTGTCATTATTTGCAGATTATGGTATTTTTTACCTGATAAATCCAGAAAAGGACATCTCAGTGCTGTGAAATATAGTTAGTTTCAAGTCTTTTCAGGATATAAAATTAATGAAGATAAAACAGACACTATAGGCACAAATTTGTTCAGCAATTCCCATATTTATGGGGACACAATAAGATGAAGTATTTAGGTATGTGGATTAAAAAGACTTTGGTTATGGCAGCTAAGGATATATGGGAAGACACTAAACAAAAGATAATGCAAAAAGTGAAAAGTTGGACTCTCATGTTTATGGATATGGATAGTAAAATACATGTGGAAATAATATTTTATTCCCTTTATTTTATATACAGATCAGGCATATTTTTATCAACCAGGGAAGTTGTGGACAATAAATGATGTGAATTAATTTACCTGGAAATGGAAGATGACAATAGTTAATTGGGATAAGTTGATCCTTCCAATAGAACAAGGTGGTTTAGGATTACATGATTTGAATGGATATTTTAAAGCTACACAGTTAAGGCTCACATATATAACACAATAAGAAGGTTATAATTCAAATTGGAAAAGGATAATGATGAAGTGGGGGGAAGTTAAAGAAATAAGGAGGGAAACCATGGGATTTTGGATGCATATCTTTAGAATAATAACTATACAGAATATTATATTTATAAAGTAGCAGAAAGTATTCTAAGAACTAAGCCAGCATGAGAATGGATAAAGGGACTTTGTCAACATTGATGACTGCAAGTAGGGGTACAAATATTAGATAAAATGTGGCTGGAATTTATTGGTGAAGACTGGCAAATCACCCAAGGTATTGGCAGTAAATAATTATAGATGGAAAAGTAATAGAGTAAAATGTGTCCAAGAAGACATTTGGACTGTCGACTAAAGACTGCCTTCCCTACCAGGGATTGATATCAGAATATTAGCAAATAGAAAGGGACAGAGGAATTATACCCTGCTCTGTTAGAGTTTTTAGTTGAATCTAGAGCAGAAGTGGCTGTTAGAAAAGTCGTAATTAGTAGGGTATATCAAATATTGTGCAATAATTATGTGAATCAATCAGAGCAGGTTAGAAAAGAGTGGGAAGAGAGACTGGAAAAGCAATGGAAAGAGAGACTGGAAAAGCAATGGGAAGACGTATGTATGGCTCCCAAGTATGCAACAAAGTTACTTCAACATGTTCTTTTTTGCATAAAATAGCTTAATTGTATATAGTACTTCTATTTGTTAAACTTTGAATTTATTTACTGTTTTTATTTGATTAACGTCAAACATTGTTTTGTACTCTCGAGGAGCTTTTCTCCCCGGGCCTCTGCTGAAAATGGATATGTATCCAGCTGGACTAGCCCGGTCAACAAATGTAAAATAATAATAATAAAAGTCTAGGAGGTTTAACATTTTTTCTTGGAAGTGTTTGCATAAGTATTTTTTACCCCAAGCGGGCTTCAAATATTTTCCCCAGGTAGAAAGCAAATGTTGGACTTGCTATGGGGAAGAAACAAGTAACTGGGAACATATGCTTTGGGACTGTAATGAGCTATCAGAGTTTAAAAATTCCCTAGAATTTAGTCTTTTAGAAGTAATGGGTGAGCAAATGGTTGCAAGTAAGGAAGTAATTTGTTTGACTTGGGAAACAGGATCAGAATTGTCTAGACATAATAAGACCTTGTTAAGTTTAATTCTGTTGGCTGCCAAAAAACAATTGCTAGAAAATAGAAATCACAGTCTAAGCCAACTGTATTTGAAGTATTGTATATTTTAAAAGTGCTAAAAGAACTGGAAGAGAGGTCTTTAGAAAACGAAAGGAGCAAATTGCATAGAAATAAATGGAAAATGTGGGAAAATACATGCATAATAATGTTCAGGAGGAGGAGGAGTGAGGTGTAATGAAAGGCAGGAATTGAGCAATTTATGCAATGCTGGACTGATGATAATTATAAGAAAACATATGTGGTATATAATATATGTAAATAGAAAAATGTCAATATGGTATGTTTCCATTTCTATTAATGTATATTTGCCTATGTTTTAAGTGATAATTTAATAAAGATGGTGAAAAATGAGAAACAGAACAGGCTAAAACAGTTTGCAATCAGATTTAATAAAAAGAGGAAAAGGTAAGAAAACATACATTCCAGAGCCTAGAACAGCCTGTTAAACATCTGCGGTTTCTGCTGTAACATAGACCAAGAATAAGTTTGTTTTATGCACTATAACCATATACAACATCCCTAGGTTGTGTCATTTTTGTTTAGCTAATATTTAAAAGTAAATATACATTAAAACCCATCAAAGTTAATATTTTGCATCAGGAATGCAAACAGCAACTGGAATATTCATCAGTCTTTGAAAGCAAGCTAAGTGCATATAAAATATGGAACTCAAATTAACATTGCTTCTGTTTTCTTGATTCCAAAATACTGCCTCCCTAAGTTATTACCTTTTTTCTACATTCTGTAAGGCAGATTTTGTAAGAAAGAGTTCTCCACTTTGAAAAGAGAAACATAAGAAAAATATGTTGGTATTATGTGAGATTTTTTTAAATTCTTGGGTCAGTAAAACAGAAAAGCTTCCATCTGTTTGCTAGATGTCTTCTGTTTCAAACACCTTATGCAGATTTTAATAAAATGCCTTGCAGATGCTGCAGCTTCACTTTTCTGCAGTGCAAGTTAAGATTTTGTGGTGCCATCATCACAAACTTGTCTGAACTGACACAAAATATCTTAGAATCAATGGTGAATTCCATGTTTTCAGCTGTTTTGAGTGCAGAAATTAACAACAAAGACACTTAAAATACAAATCAAGGTGTTATGCAAGAATATCAAAATATAAGAACGTCTCTTCATTAGACCTCTCAACTATCCCTATTTTGGAGGAATGTACATGTCTTTAGGCCTGTTTGATCCTTATACATGCTGTACCTCTTTTTGGAGGTACAGTATGTGCCAGTTTTCAAGCTTGATTTACCCCTTCACAAAACTTTCTGAATCTCCATAACCACATTTGAATTTTAAGCTATCCAGTACACACATAACCATACTAAAGGATTACATTACTGGTGGCACCAGTAATTTAATCAAAGAGGGCAAACATCTTGCATCTTCCTTTTTCCAGAAGCAAAAGTAAATAACATTGAGTAGTATAATTTTCAATGTTGTTCATTAAAGTCTGCTGATTTTACACTGTCTATTTGATATTGTTTTTATATTTTCCACGATTTTTGTCTCACTCTGTTTTTAAACACGTTTCTTAGTAATATTCCACATTCCTACTGGGAGCAGGAAAGAGTTATGTGCTATTTGGTATTCAAATGCAATGCTGATTAGAAGCCCAGATTTTTGGCTGCATGCACCAACTTTTCAAGTGCCTTTTTACCCATTTTCAGCATCTGCAGAAGATGCATGTCTAAAGGAATGTAGTTCATACTTTATGAACATTGTAAGCCTGTTTATTAACAAAATGTGATTTCAATGAAGCCTTTATAGGAGGATGAAAAAAGCATAAGTGAACAAAATGCTAAATTACATTTTCGATATGCTTTAGTGTGGGGGTTGTACTGTAAACCCTTGTATGCATATTCCAATGACAAAGACTTAGTACTTCTTTCTGTACAGGTGGTGGTGCATTAGTTCTCGGTCAGGAGCAGGACATGAGAGGAGAAGGATTCAACCCTGCAGAGTCATTCGTAGGGTCTCTTAGCCAACTTAACATGTGGGACTATGTTCTAACCCCTGAACAGGTAAATTTTATGTTTTAACATAATTCAGAGTGCATAGCAAAGCCCTCAAAATCTAAGAGATTAAACTTTCAATTGTTTTATTTCTATTGTATATTATTACTTGACTGCTATCTTATTTCATATTCTTACCAGGCTGTGCAATGTGTTTCTGAATGTCCAAAACCAGTTTTTAAGATGTAGAGCAGCCTTAACAGAATAACAATACTGGCAGTTTAGTTCTTACTGAATAGAACATCAAAAGAATCCCTGCTGATTGTAAAAAGCAGAAAGTCAAAATGTTTTAAATGCAGCATGTTTGAGGTGTATGTGATTCTGAAGTTGGTTGTTTCAAACAATGGAGTTCTAAGAAATGAAGCCCATCATTTGCTAGAATGAAGAAATGACCTCAGTAGTGATATTCTAAACAGAAGGAAATGTATAGCTGTTATAGCACGCACAAGGCTGTGATTGGAATTTTCATTCCAAACTGCTGTACAAAGGAATTTGAACCATACAAGTGGTTGTCTGTACTATGCATAGATTGCATCACATATTGGGTACAATCTGTTATAGTCTGAACATTTTTTATTTATACCTCAGGCATTAATATTGTCCATATTTATATTTCTTTTCCATCATCACAGAAAAGCTTTGCATTAAGTTCATTTATACAGTTAATAAAAAGTAATAGGGGAAACACCAGGCACAGGATTCCCAAGCACTTCAAAAGCCACAGCAGTCCACTCAATGTATGCTGAAAAAACGAACAGTCTTTTATTCACATCCAAAACTTCATAAAATTTAACACTTTCGTCTACTGCACCATAGACTTCATCAGAATAGATAAAAACACATTCACCACTGATATTTATATACCATTTTCAAGCCAGTGAGTTCATTAATTAACAGCAACTACTTCATTAGCTTAAAGCAACAGTAACAATCTACCATGTCATAATGTTTATTTATAAGTTTTAGTGTTTTACATATGCAGTTTATTTAAATTTAAACTGGAACTCACACTTATCTGGGAAAGTGAACATACAAATGAATTTCCTTTGTGGATTTTTTAAACAACAACATGGATTTCTTGGGGTTTAAATTAAATCTTCTAGTAAGGAAATTGCTTTTTTGGATGTAAAGATAGAATATAATGGCATTGGTTTAAGCACAACCATATATAAAAAGGAAGTACAGGCAAACAGGTTACTTCATTGAAATAGTATGCATGCTAAGCGTACCTTCAGTGGTGTAGTTAAAAGTCAATTCCTATGTGCAAGTAGGTTAAATACTGACAGAAGTAAGTGTATTGAACAAATGAATGATATGTCGTGAATTTAGAGAGATGGGGATATAACCAACTTACATTAGATAATATCATGGATGAAGTTCTTAAGGAGAGAGATGGCAATGCCCATCCCTATTTTAAAAAAAAGGCACTGTTGAAGAGTTTGATATGAATAGAATAAATGAGAATAGGATGAAACAAGATGGAAATATATGCTATTTAAAAACTTATAACAGGCGAACAGAAATGGTCAAGAGGGTGATAACAAATAACGGGGATATTTTAAGAGCTATGCCAGAGTTAAGAGAGCTTATAAGTGAAAGACCTAATTTTGCCTACAAGAATTGTTTAAGCTTAAAGGATTGCTTATGTTATAAGGATATGAATTTCCTTGATAGGACTTGCACTCTTTCAAAATTTGGAACATTTCTGTGTCATAATTGTTGTTGTAATATTCTCTGATAATGTATTTATTCATCCAAGGACAATGAACAAGTTTAGTTTTATGTGCATGGCTACTTGTAGTACTACTAATGTTGTATATTTGGCAACCTGCAGGAAATGTGATAGTTTCCATGCATGGAAGTGTTCAAGAAAATTAAAGGATTGTATTATGGAACACCATTCTGAAATGCAAATGCACTAGCAGAGCATAAAATGGAGAAAGGATTAGATCATGATTTTATATTCAGGGTTATAAATTTATTGTATAAAAATTTTAGAAGTGGTGATTTAAACATCAGGTTTGATATGCAAATATGAATGGATTATTAGACTTCAAGTGGATAGTTTCCCTGGTATTAATGCTCCAGTCAATATTAAGCTGATACTCAAGTTTAAGCAATTGTGCTTAAAATAAAATAAAAAAGTATACATTTTTTCTATTTTTTTTTTTAAATTTTATTAAATTTTATTAGTTTTTAAGATGCATATGTATTTAAATGTTAATTGATTAATTGGTTTGTGATGTTACTGGATGGGCTGTGTCTTGTGATGTTATTTGAATATATTTAATGCGATGTTGCTTCAACTGATTTTGTATTCATACTGATGAAGGATTTTCTATCCAAAAGCTTTGTTGTACATTAAAGTTTTATTATTCTTGCAGAATTGCCTTGCTTTGTTTCTGATTACAGTAGCCTCAACAGTTATTGCAGTTCATTGCATGCCATCAGAGTTCTGCAGTTTCTGCAGTGGTATCTAACATGTACAACAATTTTGCAAATGGTGTTTGATAGAGGGAGGTGGGTTAATTAGCAATGAGTGGCTGGGGCACTATGGATGATGATCATACAAAGGGTCTTGTGCGATTGTGCTCTATGGAGTTAGTATGGTTTGTAAATCAGACGAGGCATTCGTTTGTCATATAATCAATATCCTTTGACTTTTCAAATCCCATTGCTGGGGCTTGTCAGAAGAGAAATCACTTGGTGGAGACCGCAAAATTCCCTAAATCCAGGTATCCCTTTTCCCTCCTTGCTCCAAAACAGTTACTCACCACAGATGAATCAGCTTTGCTCAAGGAACAGTTTCAGGAGCGATAAAAAAATTCAGGGGGTGTAGGACACCAAGGACAGAAGCAAGCACATAAATATAAAAGCAATGCTTTCCCTGATCAAGGCACTGAACTCCATCAATCATCATTGGTCCCTTGGACCTCTAAAATTGTTACACACAATACCACAGCCATATGGTACATCAACAAGCAAGCAAGGGGGAAACAGGTCATACCCTTTTTGCAGCTATGTCAGCTTGGGATATAGCTTCACAGCACAATATCACTTCAGGGATCCTATATTCTGTCAGAGCAAAACTGACAAAGGTAGGCCCTCATGAATGGAAACTAGATCACGGGGTCTTCCAAGATGTAATCCATCTGTGGGAGAGTTCTTCAGCTAGACATATCTGCCTTCTCTCTGAACAATCACTTGGCAAGATTCTGCTCCAGGAGTCCATGCAAGAAGGCCTAGAAGACAGATGTATTTTCTTTTCCTTGGACATGACTGTTTCTGTATGCTTTTCAACCCTTGCCATTAATATCCAAAGTACTTCTGAAGATTCAAAAGGAATTCCCAAGATCATTGTGGTGATTCCCTTTTAGCCCAGGCAACAGTGGTTGTCCCTTCCTTTGGAAATGCCCAGGGGCAGTTGCCACAATCTTTCTTGCAAACTGGATCTACTCAAATAAGAACAGGGAGTGTTTGATATATCCCACCCTCAAACAGCTTCAATTGACTGCATGAATGATAAGAGTCCTAATTCCCATTAGACATCTTTTTACTGTGGATGTGCAGTAGGTACTAACAGAGGCAAAAGATCCTGCTACTAGAAAATCATATATTAGCAAATGGAAAAGGTTTCATAGTTGATGCCAGCTATATAACCAAAACCCATTCAGGGCTATTGTTTCTCTGGTTTTACAATATTTGTGTGAGTTACTGTCTTATGGCCTGTCTTACTCCTCTGTCAAGGTTAATTTGTTAGCCATTTCAACATGTCTGCCCATAGATCCCCTTCTTTCAAGGCATTCTCATGTCAAAATGTTTTTGACAGGGGTAGTGCATAAGGAACCTCTAATAAAACCAGTGGTGCCTCTTTGAGATCTTAGTTTTGTTTTAGAAAAACTAACTGTTGGTCTGTTTGAACCAGCTCTTCTGGCTAACTTGAGGTTCTTAACATGTAAAACAGTTTTACTGGTTGCTCTAACCTCTTTAAGAAGAGTGTCTGAGTTGCCAGCTCTTATTGTGGGGCAACCTTATCTCACTCTCAACAGAGACAGGGTTTCTTTGGGAATTAATTATTCTTTTTAACACGAAAATTAAATGAGATTTCATTTCTTGGATGTCCAAAGACAGCTCAGGTGCAATCTTGATAGCACAAAATATTTCAGAACTTCTGATCAGTTGTTCATTTCTTGTGAAGGTAAGAAGGGGCAACCTGTGGCAAAAGAGACTATTTCCAAGTTGTCATCTCAGGGTATTACCTTTTGTTATTCCACCCACAACAAAACTTTTCCAGGCTGGGTCAAGGCACACTCTACTTCAACTGTGGCTTCATGTATGGCTTTTTTGGAAAGGGTTGGGCACTAGACATATTCTAGAAGCAGGAACTTGGTCATCTGTACATACTTTTACAAAGCACTACAAAGTAGATTCCTTCTTCAGGTCTAGTTCAAGCTTTGCTAGGACCATTCTCCATGGGATTCTGGACCATTCCCTTTCTATCTCCCAGTTGTTCCAATTTATGGTATTCTATGCATATAACTTAGGATACTGCAACATTCATCAACGTGAAGAACATAATACAGTTGTGCAAGTAAACTTACTATAACAGTAGATGTTCAAATGATCACAGCTGGAGTAGCTGCTCTGTCCTGCCATACTGCATATTTTATAAAGTGTGTTTTTTTTTTTATGTCAGAGTACAGACATTTCATTTTTGTTGTGCGGAACATTGTCTTCCCAGGGCTCTGCATTCCTCTCTCAGTTAGGAAGAATGCTATGAAGGGATTGGTACCCAAACCTGTCCTTTAGTCAGCTCACCTTGAGAAAACTGATGGATTGGGTACATGCCCTGAATCTTTGGAAGCTGTTATACGCTATGCAGGATATAACCCATTTAGCTTAGACTACTGCATCAATGATCATTTAAACATGCTGTACTAAGTTTGCTTCCACAACTGTTCTTCCGTTGTACACATAGTGCTTTCTGCATTCCATAAAATGTATCATATGCTTTCTGCATTTGTGTGTGGCTGTGTTTGTGCACATTTGCACTTTAAAATTTGTGCATGCAGTTTTTTTCATCATCTTTAATAATGTTGAGCTTCCCCACTGAGTGCATCTTTACTATGCTGTCATATTGTATCTCACTTTAGTTATATGTTGGTGCATATTTGCATATTTATGTATATATATATATATATATATATATATATATATATATATATATATATATATACACACACACACACAGGCGTATACATTTTATATATATATATATATATATATATATATATATATATACATACATATATATATATATATATATATATATATATATATATATATATATACATACATATATATATATATATATATATATATATATATATATATATATATATATATATGTATATAGATTCACTTCATAATCTCAAAAGACTGAAATCTCGAATTTCATTTTCTCTAGACCATGAAATCGAATCCACACAACACCGAAAGCCCAAAACTGTGAAGCCCAAAACCGCAAAATGTAAAACACTGAATACACAGCACACACCAGACCACACATATACCACAACACCCACACCACAAAATAAACAAACAAAACAATACACATCCACAAACATACATCACAAATAAGCAGGGGGCAAGCCCTTCTGCACCCCCCATGTGGGGGGCAAGCCCCCCACACCCCCAATTATATATACTAACTCCGAGATTGCACAAACTCAAACAAAAACAAACTCACACATACATTCTACAGTCCCTCACACACACACACACATATCAGCACACTCACATACACTCAAACTCCCACCCAAAACCCTTACAAAACACTCACTTACCTGATATTACACCTAAATCCACACATGGCACCGCACACCATCCACATACAACTCTGGACATTACGTAGCATAAAGCCATAACTGCAAATATGAGATATTCAAATTCGCAATTATGCACTTTTGCTGTTTCAAAACTTCCACTTTATAGTCTCGAGATATATATATATATATATATATATATATATATATATATATATATATATATATATATATACAGATTGATAGATTGATAGATACAGATAGTATAGAGAGGAAGGGGGTAAGGGTAAATTGGTATACATACTTACATGTATTACATGTAATGGTCTCTTAAACACTTTGAAGTCCAGTGTGTAATAAGATACGTACAGTTTTTTATTGTTTGTCAATGCAGTTAACCGAAGTATTTTTTGCCCTAAACTTTTTAAAATGATACTGAATGGTCTGCAGTGTACTACTTGTCTGTTTCACAGTACCTTTTATGTTTAAGTCCAAGAGGCCCTAGAACAATAAGGAATATGTCATTCTCATGTAAATTTCAGCTAATTCCTTTCTGTTTCAGCAAGTGACAAGAATTCTATCCAGTGCATACATGTGGTCTCAGACAGAGGTTCTTCTCCTTACTCTGTTCTTACTACAAGGAATGGGCCAGCTTTTGAAAACCTCAATTTTCCCTTTTTTAAATATTAACAATTCCCCCTTCCAATAACAGATCACAAATATTTCAGTTTTGTCAAACTTAAATTGCTCTCAAATGTATTTACCATTATCCAAGCCTATTTTAAAGAGTCTAGCATATCCAGGATGTTAGTTAAATGACAGTCCAAATCTTCTGAGTGTATTATTACATCATCTAAGTAAGCAACACCATGCTTGACAAGTGGTCTTAAGATTCTATCCATAAGTCTGTGATAGGTTACAGGGCAGCATGCAGCCTAAAGGAAGATCGGTATATTGAATAAGCTTCCGGTGTCAAAAACACTGTTCTTTCTTCAGCTTCAACCTTTAGAAAGATCTTCCAAGGATGTCTTTGCTAACTCTAATGTGGTCAGAAATCTTCCGTTTCCCAGCTTTTCCATAAGTTTGTTAACCCTAAGCATTCGAGTAGCTGTCAAATTTTGAGATGCTGTTCACATTCCTGAAATTGTAACCGAACCTGATTATTCCATCTGGCCTCGGCAGTAATACTATGGGGCTGTTCCATTTGTTGTTTGACTTCTCTGCTACTGTCATTACAATATTTTGTAAGGTTTTACATTAACCTTTTCCCTTACAACAGTTTTATATGGTGCTGGATCAGATCTATTTTGCTTAATAGCTCTGAAAATGTCTTTATTTGTTAACAATAGCTTAGTTATGTGCTATGGTTAAAGGTGTGCATCTTCTGCCTGAGCTGCAGGCATGCATGTGAGGTTTTCATTCTTGATGAGGCCTATTTGTTTATGCTCTTAAGCTAACTACAGAAGAATGTGTTGCTTTCCATGGTTTCAATGCACTGTTATGGTATATCTGCTCTGTTTTTTTCTTAGCAGTCTGTTTTACTCTACAGTCTATGTAATTTAGTCTTTCAATTAGTTAAACAGTCCCTACCACTTACTGAAATTATGTTTCTTTAGAGGGGATGATAGCTAAACTTGGGCTCCAACTTTGAATCAGTGATTCTTACTTTTCTATTGTACACTCTTTGTTCTATAGGTTGTGCTCTTTCTATGTGTTCTCTTGCAACGGGTATTACTACTTCCAGTATATCTTGAAAATTTGTAGGGGTCCATTTCACATTTAAATGTGTTTTTTCTTCTTCCCATGTTTCTCTACAAATACCTAACAGTCCACAGTGATCTCTGCCATATAACAATAGACTAAACCCTAACAAAGTTTGTTGTACTTCTCTAATGACAAACAGAAGGTCTGGTTTTAATTGTAATTTTAATGTTTGTTTAAAATATTCCACTGCCTCATCTGTTGGGGGTGGAACATTAAGTTTGTCAACTCCTTGATCAGAAAGTGTTAGCACAGCTGGTACATTATTTTTGACATAAATGGGAGTTCCCCAGTCAGTTAGTATTTCCTTATGTATATTTTCTCTGGAAAATAATAACACTAGCTCCTTAGCTGTAGATTTAGCATTAGCCTTGCACAGGGGAATAATCGCAAGATACTCGAAAATAGCCAAATTGTATTGAAAACTGTTGCTGGATTTAATGAAGTTGCCAACAACATTCATGGCTGCTCATTTGAATAGGACTTTAATAACAGGCATGGCATCTTTGGCCTTTGAAGTGTGGGTGAGGGGCTGTCTTCTGGCATTCAATCATGCAATGCAAATGTTCTCAATTTCTTTCATTATTTAGGCCAGTAAAACTTGGCTAGAGGCTCTGGTTTCAGCTTGTCCATTCCTAGGTGCTTCACTGGTAAAGGACTATGAGCTAACTTTATCACGAAGGTTCTAATTTATATATACAAGTTCCTGTCTGTGTACTTATGCTGCATAATAAATTGTTTTATAATTCAAAGCACAAATAGGAAGAAAGATGTTTACCTTCTGCTCCTACAACTTTAGCTATGTTTTGCTCTGCTGTGCTGAAAGTGCCATATTTCCAGTGTCTTTTTAAAGTTTAGACAACTTACCTGAAGGCTGGCTAACCCTGAGGTTTTCTCAACGTTAGCGTGTCATGAAGGGGAAGGCACTGTCTCCTGCCTTGCCCATACATGCACTACAGTCTTCTAAGAAAGGCAGCTCATACCTATACTCTTTAGGTGTGGATAATATCCACACCTTATTTAGATTTTTCTTGTTCTTTATAAACCTGAGGCCTAGATCCCTCTTTCTTCTGTCTAGGGTTCATGCACCTTGAATCATTAGAAATATCATTAGGTCTCTGCTTTGTTATTTTGTTTCTCTCATCCCTTTCTTTCCTCTTATGTTACTTTCACTGTGTCTCAGTGTTAGTGGGCAATAGCCTCACACTTTCTTTTCATTCTCTAGGTTGGTGTTCATCTAAAGTGGTACCATGGAGCAAATGTTGTCTTAAAATTGTACTTTTTTTCCCTTATTTATATGTACGTACATGTTGCCTAGAGTCTTCATTTTCTTGAGTGTTGTTGTTTTTCTCTAATAGAAATGGATCTAAATCTCTGTTCAGGTTCTGTTTCTTCCTCTACCCTAATAAAGTATTCCTTCTTCACTTTTTCAACACTCTCCTGCTGCTTAGTATTCTACAGTTTGGTGGATTTATGTTTTATCTTGACAGAAACTTTAGAATTCTTCTCAGGGTACACATTTTCCAGATATCCTATCTTCATTTCATTAGAATGCATCCTTTCAGTGAGGGACTCGTTCTCTTCATTTACTGTAGCTGGCTTTATCGCTTGCTTTGCAATACATTTTAGGCAAGATATTACAACCTGAAATGTCTTTCCTTTCAATTGGCAAAGTCCCAATAGGCTGCTCTTCCAAAAGAAAAATTGTCTTCCTTTTCTAATTTTGCTTCACTTCCTGTCTCCTTCAGTATTCTAGGTTCAGTAACTCTCTGACAAGGCTCAACACTCTCAGCTGCAAATTCCTTCTTCTGTAACATAACATCTCTTTGCAGTATGATAACTGTACATTGTTATAGCACTTTAAATGCTTTTGGAAATGCGCAGGTTCTTCTTTCTACTGTATGCTTAAACAAACTGTTGTTTCCTTGTGGACGTTCATAGGTAGGTACTAGGCTATCTGCCCAAAGGCATTTATAAGCCTAGCTAGAATGTGTTGGCTTTCGCTGCCCCCTTAGATTAGTTCCCTGTGCCTCTGTCCAGCAGAGCTATTGAAGTGATCCCTGGGGTAAACTTTCTGTTTCCCATCCACTCGTCAATGTTTCTCTTGAAGAGGGTTAGTGAGGAGCCTAATGTAAATTGGAATCTTGTTCCATAGCATGGGAAGTCTCTGGGACAGGACTCTATCCCTCCAGCACATCCTATTTATTGTTGTGGTGAGGTTTAGATCCCTGGAGCGTGTGGCTCGAGGGGATATAGTTTTCTTTAGGTGAAGCATGTCCATCAATTCTGGGTTGGACATGACCTTGTATGTCAGGCAGAGATCACCTCTGAGTAGGCGGTATGCAACTGAGTACAGCTGAAGTTTCTTCAGTCGAGCTGCATAGGGCATCTGCTTGAGGCCAGTTATCCTCTTGGTGAGGTACTTCTGTGGTCTTTCCAGTTGTTGCAGGTGTCTTGTAAGGTACATCCCAAATGGGGCATTGTACTCTATGATGGGTCTGATGAGTGATGCATAGAGGGGCCCAATGACCTCTTTTCATCTGGATGCAAACCCTTTTGTGATTAGGTGGGCCACATAGACGGATTTTCTAACCACTTTGGCAATGTGATTATCAAAGGAGAGATTACTATCTACTTGGGTCCCCAGATCCCTTATTATGTCTTTGTATTTAGGGGGCTACCACCTATGTGGTAGTTTGTGGGTACTTTGTTTTTTCCAAAGGGGATGACTATGCACTTTTTGGCATTTAGCTTGAGGCTATGGTTTTGACAGCAGGTATCTGTCTCAGTGAGACCCTTTTGGAGGATGTCTGTGTCAGCTGGAGAGTCAATTATAGCCCCTAGTTTGCAGTTGTCTGTGAACTTGGTCAGCCATAATCCTCCTGTGCTTGCCTGTACCTCTGAGAAGTATATGCCAAACAGGAGGGGTCCTAGGACTGAACCCTGGGGAATGCCACTTGTAACCGGTTTAGAGTCAGACCTAGCTCCCGCAACTCTTACCATGTGGGTTCTGTCCATGAGCCAGTTGGCAACCCATCTCGTGATGTAGGGGTTTATGTTCAGGCTAGTGAGCTTGTCTATAATATCTGAGTGGGAAATGGTGTTGAAGGCCTTTGTGAGGCCTAGGTAGGCTGTGTGGACCACCTTTCCCTTGTCTATAGCCTTGGTAACTGTCTCAAAGAAGTCCACCAGGTTTAGGAGGCATGATCTGCCCTTAACAAAGCCAAACTGGGTAGGGTCCAGTGTTTGGTGGTTTCCATTGTCTCTGTTAATGAGATCCATGATGATGCACTCCATAGCTTTGCAGACCAAGCTAGTCAGGCTTACAGGGCAATAGTTCTAGGGGTCCGTTGTGGCTCCACCTTTGTGGAGCAGAATAACCGTTGCTGTGCATCACTCTGTAGGCATGTAGCCTGTGGAGAGGCTGAGTTTAAACAGTGTGTTTAGGTGAGGGGTTAGTTCGTCTTTGAGCTCATGTAGGATGCAGCCTGGGACACCGCCCAGTCCCATTGATGCTGTGTTTTTGGCTTTGGAGAGGGCTGTCTTAACCAGAGTGTCTGTGATTTCAGGGGCACTATATTCTTCTGGTATAGTTATGGGCCCTTTTGGGGGTGAGAGGGGGATGAAGTTTGCACTGAACCTGTCTGCCAGGATGTTGGCTATATCGGTCGGTTCAGTGTATTTTGTGCCATTCTGCACTAACTCTGAGCAGATCTGAGAATTGCCACTTAGATTCTTGACATAGCTAAAGAATGCCTTGTGGTTATCTTTGGAGTCCATGGCAATTTTTCTTTCAAAGCTAGCCTTGGATGATTTTATGAGGGAATGTAGTGTCCTGCTGATACTGATCAGGGATGTCTTCCCTTATTGGGATTTTACTTTTTTCTGTACTAGTTTCCTACTTCTATTGTATAGCTTGTTTATGGCAGGGGTCCACCAGACTGATTTCCTTTTCTTGGAGGAGTGAGTCATGGTTTTGTTTGGGATAGCACAATCCATACATTCTTGTAGGTGCCCATAGAGTGCATTTGTAAAGAATTTTGCAGCTTGGACAGTGTTATCCTTTAGCATGGGGGCTTTGAAACTTCCCACCTCAGTCTTAAGTAACGTGAAGTTTGTTTTGAAAAGTTTTTCACAGTGGTTTCTTTGACCGGGGGTGGTGGCGGAATGTGGATATCCAGAGTAATTAGTTTATGGTCAGATCTAACCAGCGTGCGGCTGACCTCCGGTGTGGAATACCGGTCGCCCATGTTGGTGATGACCAGGTCCAATATGTTGTCACCTCTTGTGGGGGTGATGACCAGTTGATCCAGGGCGTTTGAGTTTATAAATTCTAGGAAATGTTGGGCACGGGAGTTTGTACTTGAGTAGTTCTCCCAGTTAATGTTTGGGTAATTGAAATCACCCAATATCAGGGTGTTTGGTAGGACCTTTATGTTTCCTAGTGTTTCCAGGAATGCGGAGTGGGGGACCTTTGACATGGTGGGTGATCTGTAACAAGCTATAATTTGAATAGCAGTTTTGCCCATTGTTAGTTGCACGTGGATGATCTCTGAAGCATTGTGCTGTGCCACTAGCCTGGAGGTGTGGGTATCCTTGATGAATATGGATACTCCCCACCTTTTGTATTTCGGTCGAGGTTTTGTGGCCAAAATGTATGGTATGAGTTGTAGCCTGGTAGTGCCGGGGTGCTCTCTGGAGCCTTAAACCAGGTTTCTGTTACTGCACATATATCGATTTTCTCCATACTGAGGAGTGCCTTGAGTGCGTGCATTTTGAGGTTTAGACTTCTGGCATTGAGTAGCATTACCCTCAGTTTTTGTTACTTGTGCTATGTACAGCGGTGGGTTTGTCTTTTGAGCCTTGCCTAAAAAAGACACTATGGGGGTGCAAGAGCCTTGGCCAGTATTCGAAAGCCTAAGGGTGACAGGTGCAAGCCATCTCTAGCGAAGCAGCATGGCTTGTCGAGCATGTCATCCCAGGCTGACAGACACTGGATCCCCTTTGAATGACACCAGAAGCTTAGCCAGTTGTTGAAATTGATCATTTTTTCTCTATACCATGGTATCATTCTTGGTGAGGACAGGATGCTACTCAGGGTCAGGATCATACCGGCCTGAGCTACGAGATCAGAGAGCTCTTCTATGTCTCTTTTCATGTAGTCCAGGGAGGTACAGCTCAGGTCCTTCACACCAACATGGACAATGACAGAGTCATATTTGTACTTGTTCTGGAGTGACCTGAGTGCTTGTGTTATGTGGCGGATCCTGGCACCCGACAGGCAGCTAACGGTAACCTTCTTCTTGTTCAGCCTAGTGAGTGGGACGTCAGTGTGCCTGACTATAGAGGCACCTATTACTAGTGTATTGGGTATGTTATTTTGCCTTAAGGGCTGTGATTGTGTGGCACACTGGTTTTGTGAAGCATGTGTTTCATGGTTTGTGTTGGGGGGTGGAGGTTGCTTGGATGTCTGCTATGGAGATCTCTGTTGCTTTTGCAGATTTTTATTTAGAGCCTCCAAGTATGTTTTTGTATATTTATGTGTGTTTTTTGCCGGTGCCGGTTTCATAGGTTTATGTAAGAATGGTGGTGTGATGCAAGTAATTCCCTTCTCCTCTTGACTGCCTGGTCCAGTCTTGGGTTGAGAGAGCTTAGCCTCCAGTTTGGCTGTATAATTGCATCTCTCGCATGTATTAGTGTTTGGTGGAAGGAGGACAGGGTTGTCTGTGTACATGAGGCAATTGTAACATTTCCTCTAAATGCTCAGATTCACCAGTTGGACTGGAGAGTACACCTGAAACTGCCCTTTGGACATGCCTGGATAGGTACAGTGAACTGTTTTACTGATTGTCTGGTAAGGTCGAATAGAGAGTCTTGTCCTTCTCTACAGTATAGGGTGGTCTAGTGCTAAGGTTTATTAGTGCTTGCTATGAGTTTTGATCTTATGACTATATGTGGAGGTTGTCACTACCTTTTCCAGGTCAGGAGGAGGATTATCGCTGGTATTCATTTGCTGTTTTCCATCCTCACATTGATAAGGTAGAATAGCTAAAGGAGTGCCACCTTTCCTATAAGGAGCGCCACCTTTCCAGTAAGGAGTGCCATGTTTCCAGTAAGGAGTACCACCTTTCCAGTTCCTCAAGTCTAAAAGTTGAGAAGATCTTTTCCTGTTTTAGTTTCTTGTATTACGTTTGGGATTTTGAAATGAATGAAATGTTTTCCCAGTTAACGTATGTATTTTTACTTGAGTAATATGATAGCGTTTTCTATCTTTGTTAAAACAGACTCTTTCTACCTCTGTTATTAAAGAGAATTTTTTTTTTTTGCAAATGTATTGTGTTTTTATGTGTGATCATACTAAACAAATGTAATAATCCCTGCAGTTCCCCGACATCAATCAAGACATTGCATTTAATTACATTTGATTTATCAGACTAGAATTCCATGTGTATAACATCATTCGTAGTAGGCTTTTCAATGACATCAGTTATTATAAGTTTAACAGTGGAGGAATTATCTGGCTATATGTCCCTTTTTCTCACATTTATAACAGGGAACATCTACAGTTTATATCTTCTGTTTCTTGCCAGAGTTTGATACATAGTTTATCAAAGGTCTAGAATGTTCAGCACTGAACATAATACTTTTTCAGCATCTTTTGAAGCTGTCTTTTTCATAAAATAGTAGGCAAAGCTTTTTTAATATTTTCAGTAGCCATCATTTCTATGGTAGATATGCTAGATGTGGATAATCTTACAAGAGCTTTGCTTACAGGGTCTGCATTCTGCAACATTCTAAAACAAAACGTGATAGCATCTAACCACAACTTAATTAAATGTTTCAACTCATGCAGCTGAGACGTTACCATTTTATAAGGGCAAAACATCCAGATATGAAACTTCAGAGCTTGTATTCCAGAAGTAAAACCAACTTTGACTTAAATATTTTTTTTCATTTGTCATAGCCCTTATAGTCTATATCCATAAAAGCTTTCATTTGCCCAGCAGTAAACTGGGAAAAAGAATCTTTGCCAGTCATTTCTTTTCCATTCCTGTTGGAGGGTATAATGCTGAAATGCCACTAGATATGCCTCAAGATAATCATCCCTCTTCAGTTTCTTCAGTGGGGGGGGGGGGTTGTTTTTGGCATCATCACTGATTTAGCAATAAAAAACATACTTTTAGATGCAAATGGCTATGGTTTGTAGCAGCTGATCTGTTGTATTTTTCGTCCAACATTGGGTTATCAGATCTGACTGGATATGACCACTGCACTTTTTCAGCTTACCTTAGATTCAAAGGCTCTGACAATTTCCATTAACAATAAATGTTATTTAAAAAATTGATCTGTCTCGATCTTTAATTGCTTTTATTACCCTTTTGTTGTTTTATCAACTACATTCTTCTACAATTCCAGTTGTTGGTTGTTACTATGCTGTTTATATTTAGGCTACCATTATGACAGACAAGGCCACTGGAGTTAAAAAATGCTCGGCCTGTGGCCATAAGCTACTGCTATAAGATCTGCATTCACTGTGCATCTGCTGGGTAGGGGTCTCTCGATTAGACTCCAGCTGTGAGGCATGTGCTTCTTTTGGGGCTAGGCCACTTGAAGGACACTGAGACAAGTTTATTTATTTATTTTACATTTATTTACCGGGAAAGTCCGATTGGACACAGGTCCATTTTCAGTGGAGGCCCTGGGAAAAAAGCTCCACAATACAATGCAGTACATGAAAGAAGAGAAAAAAAAATAGAGCACACTTATAGCAAACATACACAATATGTTAGAGATTAACAATTCTTATAGCAGACAATCATTGTGGTACATAATAACTTAAAACAGTAAAGGGCCTTCTTCCTGCCCAGTTGGGGAGTTTGGTCATTATTTACAATGGAGAGAGAGAAGGAGAATGAAATGGCCAGGGATCTAGATAGACAAAGGAAAGGATAAATAATAGAAAAGGTCATCAGAAAAGTCCATGAAAAGGTCACAGGAGCTGTTGGAGCTTCTGGGCATTGAAGATACCAAGGCATTCGGATCCAGACTTCTGTTGGATTTATTCACAGTCTCCTCCTGTACATTTTTCACCAGAGCTTCACTCCCCATTCCTGCAAGAGAAGCTTTCATCTCAGGCTTTTTTGGTAGTTTCATCCTTCAGGTTCCTCTAGGAATCTTTCAGAAGCTGATGTCGATAGGATGTTGTGGAAGTTCCTCCTGACACAGATTCTACTGGGGGTCATCCCACCACTGACCCCTATGGTAGCTCTGGGTACAGCCCATTCTGCCCTTCCTTTGGTTTCCCCTGTTGTGGTCTGGCTGTCGAATCCAAAGCTCACAGACACGAGTCTGCCCATACAGCACCTACATCAGAGCCAACAGCATTTTTGAATCTGACAGCTTCCCTCACTCTCTAGTCTCTGACTTTGTCAGATCAGCATGGGTCTCGGAACCAAAGCACTAAAGATGAGGTTTTGGGTTGACAGTTTTCAGAGCCATCCCCATTCATTTGATGCCATGCAGTACAACAGTTTGGTGCCATTACTGACCTCAGAGACAGGTCAGGTCAGAGTTAAAGGCACACCACCCCTTCCCCCAATGGCTAGGGTAGGTACTTCCTTGGCCACAATTTTGTCTTTGACTCTTGAGGCAAGGCATTTGAGAAGGGTCTGTCTGGGTCCTGAAAGATGTGTCTCTACCACACTTGTGTCCACACCAATCTTCCATGGACCCTGTTTCTGTATCCACTTCATTCTGATCGATAGAGACAGCCTCTTTCAGCTTTGGGTATTTTCGGCAGACGAGGTCCCCATCCAATTGTGGGCTTTCTACAAGAGCCCACTTGGTGGAGATTCATAGGAAGTGGACTTATAAGAGAAGACATATGTACTGTTCAACAGATCCAATCACTGAAGACATGGATTTCAGTGAAGGAAACGGTTCCCACAATACCCTCTAGAAGACATCTAATTTGGAGATATTCTGTAGTTAATGAAGCAAAGAAGGGGCTGGTCCTCTGATTCTGAAGCTCCCTCTCTTGAGGGGTCTGTGCTACTGAGGCATTCAGGACTGGCTGTTCTACCTCCGGGGTGGTTCTGCCCACTGATGAACTAATAGATGTAGTTTATCAGCTGGCATGCAAGGAACCTGATGTGGTAGAGCAAATTCCACTAAAAAACAGACACAATTTTAGTGGTCCCCAGGTTGCCCCAGTTAATGCTATGGTTGTTGCAATAGCAGCCAGAGAATAGCTCTCAGAAGACAGCATGTCTGTTCGTCTAGAGTATTGGACAAATTTGGGAAATGGATGCCTGCTTCAGTGACCTTTGCACCCAGAGTGCTGAATTACCTAGCTCATATCTCACACCACAAGTTCCAGGCCAGATGAGTTCACTCAGTTTAGTACATAGACTGATTTATTAAAATAAAAATATTTAACAGCAAAACTTCGAACTCTAATACCATTAAGAGCAAGTAACACTTCTCTGGCACCTCGGATTTCAGAAAAGCCTTTTCAGAGTGCATATTTCTGCAAGTAAGCATACACTTAAATACTTGCATTTAATCAATTAAATAATCATCCAATTAAGAATTCACTAAAAAAGCCAATTAAAAAGGTTACCTTTTAATATTCTTTTTTTAACCTTCTTATATTAAATGTTTCCAAGATAATTCCCTATTCAAACCTCTTGGAAACAGTGTATCATATTTTAAAATAAATATTGCTTCCTTCCTTCTTAAGTGTTCCTTAATTTTTTTCATCAGTACTAAACCTAGTATTCACTTGTTCCAAAACAGTTGCCTGTAACCCCTGAGGGTCTCCATTATGGTGTCCCTTAAAGTGCATAGCTACAGGACTCTGAAATCTTTGCTTCTTGATGTCCCTCATATGCTCTTTTAATCTTACAGCAAAGCTTCTCTTGCTCCCCCCAAAATAAAATAATCCACAAGGACATTTTAAACTATATATAATATTTTCACTTTTGCAAGTGAAGCTGCCTCTCCTGTCAAACTTCTTTCCATTAATACTTTCAAAACTATCCACTATATACTTGCATACTGTGCAATTATCACATGGAAATGTTCCATATCTCATTATGTTATTTTCTATATTTTTTTGGTATCTCAAATTTTCCATGTACTAACATGTCTTTAAGACTCCTGCCTGTCCTATATGAAAAACAAAGTTTCACATTTTTTAGGCAGGATTTTTCATTCTGTATATAAGACCAATAATACCTATTTTCTCTAAAATATTAGAAAAATGAGTACACTTAGACACAAAATATAACTCACTTTCGTTTTCTTCAGCATTCTTTTTCTGTATTATTATGTTCTGTGTTTTATTCACTTTTGTATTCATTACTTTATTATACCCCAGCCATACGTTCTCTGGCTCATAGCCTCTTTCTATGAACATATTAACTGCATTTTGAACTTCCTTCTCACATTCCTTCCTGTCATTACATAAACATTTAACCCTGACCATTTCCCCATAAGGAATGGAAGAAATAGTATGGGGGGGGGGTGACAACTAGTTCCATGCAGCATAAAGCTTTGTTGTCCCATTTTTCTAAATATTTTAGTTTTAAGTTTACCATCTTATTGCCCTTCTGTTGTAATATCCAAATAATTTACTGTCTTTCCTTTTTGTCACCCATCAAACTTGATCTCAAACCTGTTCGCTTGCAGTTCTTGAACAAACTTTTCCACTTCTCCATAGCCACCCTTTGCAAACAAAAATCATCAATGTATCTATAAAAATGAACAACATGTTTTCTAAAAAAGTTATTCCTATACACATATAAATTTTCATAGAGACCCATAAATAAATTAGCATATGTGGGGGCAAAAGCTGCCCCCATAGTGGTCCACACGTCTGATGATACAGAGAGCCATCAAATTCAAATATATTATTTTCCAAACAGAACAATGTCAGTTCTATGATATACTGTGTACTGGGGCTTTTCCCCAGAAAAAAATTCTATAGCTTCTATCCCATCACTGTGTTTAATGCTAGTGTATAGGCTGACTACATCTATCACTTTAAAAACATGTTCTTCTGAAATGTTATTTTCTTTACTTTATCCAAAAAAATCAAAACTGACTTTGATATATGAAGGTAATTGTATCACCTTTTTTAAGAAAAATTGATGCAAAAACATCCCAAATTATGGGTTACATAATTGCAAGCTGATACAATGGGAAAACCTGGAGGATAACCTTACTTTTATGTATTTTAGGCACACAAAAAACACTTTGCCAACTCACTGTTTTTATTTAAAAACTTCTTTTTAGCATCTTCATGACTAAAATAATTTAGTCTAACCCTTTTATGTATTAATTCTTCATAGTTCTTGACCACATCCTGATAAGTTAAAAAAATATTTTTTTTCATATATTTTATCATTTTCTAAATGCTTTAGACACATATTTACATATTGTGTGTAATCCATTATTACTAGCTGTCCCCTTTTATCCGCACGCTTGAATACGAGTTCCTTTCTTTCCCTTAAATTTTTTTAAGGTCACCCATTCGTCATATTATATTGAATTTCACTTCTAAAAAACTTTTTGCACTCTTGCTCTTTTGCATAATTTAACATATGATGAAACATTTAAATTTTGTCATACTTAAAAGAAGGCATAAATTTGCTTTTATAAGAAACACCACTAGTATGAAAATGACTATAAACATTGCATTCTAAGTCAGAATTACAAGAAAAAACTCTCTTCATTACTTGCAGCAGCTACAAAACTTACATTGTTCACATCTGCTTCTACATTTTTTGTTTGATTTTGAAAGATATCTATTAAATGTAACTTGTGAACATAGTTAAATACTTCCTCCTTTAACTCATACATTCTTGGAAGAGACATTGGGAAAAATTTCAAATCACTATGTAAAACGTTTTTTTCTTCATCACTAATAATGCACACAGACAAATTTACAATATATTCAAAACCACTCACATTTATATTATTAGAAAGTCCCATTTTATTATGTCCATTTTCCCTGTTTGTTGGTTCGGGAATTATATACGGTGCCACGTTATTGATCCTGCCAACTTCTTGTCTTATTCCCTTGTTGTAACCCAGGTTGGTCACAAAAAACGAATGCTTACTTGCGTTCATAATCTGGAATGTCTCTCAACAGTTTTTTTCTTTTTACAATCAATGAGCTCTTTTTCATGTCAACAGTTTATCGTAGACACTCTGCAAATAGCCTTTAAAGGCTTCCTGACTGATTTTGCTTGCAATATTTGAACAAGCTTGTTTGATTTCAGATTTCAGCTTAGCCCCCTTCAGCATGTCTCTCTCCACCAGAATGCTGCCCCACTCAGCACTACATCTGTGCACTGCTGCCACCCAGCATTCATGAAATGCCATGTCAGCTTCACTTGTCAAATGAAATGGTGGAGAGGGATTATAAAAGTCTCTTAAGCCTCTGGGTGTTATATCTAGTTCTTGATATCTATTGAGACATTGTAAGTTGAAAAAAAAAACAGATGTCTCTAAAAATCAGTCTCTCTGCTTGTTCTAATCAATCTTGCACTTCAGATATTGCAGAAACATTCATTTTCCTATCCACTGTTGCGAATGTATTTACTGACCGTTTCTGCTTGTTCTCATCCCACCTGGAGTATATACTAGTAGCAAACTCTGCATTTGGAGCAGAACCATCATTGCCATGGTTAACGAACCCTGACCGTCTCCTTCTCTTGGCTGGGAGGAACCAAAAAAAATTATCCAAAGTTCTTTGGCTGGAATCCATTTCCAATTCTTTAAACAGTCTTGGCAGTCTCACAAACTATTCACTGTCTATAAATAAAGCACCACACTATAGAACAAATGAGACTTCACACCACAAGTTCCAGGCCAGATGAATTCACTCAGTTTAGTACACAGACTGATTTATTAAAATAAAAAAATAGCTTCTGCAGTAAAAGTTAACAGCAAAACTTCAAACTCTAATACAGTTAAGAACAAATTTAACTTCTATGGTGCCTCGACTTTCAGAAAAGCCTTTTCAGGGTACATCTTTCTGCTGGTAAGCATACACTTAAATACATACATTTGATCAATTACATAATCATCCAATTAAGAATTCACTAAAAAAGCCAACTAAAAAGGTTAACTTAATATTCTTTTTAACCTTCTTACATTAAATCCTTCCAAGAGAATTCCCTATTCAAACCTCTTGGAAACATTGTATCATATTTTAAAATAAATATTGCTTCCTTCCTTCTTAAGTGTTCCTTATTTTTTTCATCAGTACTAAACCTAGTATTCACTTGTTCCAAAACAGTTGCCTGTAACCCCTGTGGGTCTCCATTATGGTGTTCCTTAAAGTGCATAACTACAGGACTCTGAAATCTTTGCTTCTTGATGTCCCTTATATGCTCTTTTAATCTTGCAGCAAGGCTTCTCCTGCTTTCCTCAATATAAAACAAGGGCATTTTAAACTATATATAATATTTTCACTATTGCAAGTGTAGTTGCCTCTCCTGTCAAACTTCTTTCCGTTAATACTTTCAAAACTATCCACTATATATTTGCATACTGTGCAATTATCACATGGAAATGTTTCTTATCTCATTATGTTATTTTCTATATTTTTTTTGGTATCTCAAATTTTCCATGTACTAACATGTCTTTAAGACTCCTGCCTCTCATATGAAAAACAAAGTTTCATATTTTTAGGCAGGATTTTTCTTTCTGTATATAAGACCAATAATACATATTTTCTCTAAAATATTAGAAAAATTAGTATACTTAGACACAAAATATAACTCATTTTCTTTTTCTTCAGCATTCTTTTTTCTGCATTATTATGTTCTGTGCTTTGTTTACTTTTTAATAAATTACTTTATTATACCCCAGCCATACTTTCTCTAGCTCATAGCCTCTTTCTATGAACATATTAGCTGCATTTTGAACTTCCTTCTCACAGCAAAGATTTCAGAGTCCTGTAGTTATGCACTTTAAGGAACGCCATAATGGAGACCCACAGGGGTTACAGGCAACTGTTTTGGAACAAGTGAATACTAGGTTTAGTACAGATGAAAAAATTAAGGAACACTTGATCAAGAAGGAGGCAATATTTATTTTAAAATATGATACAAGGTTTCCAAGAGGTTTGAATAGGGAATTCTCTTGGAAACATTTAATATAAGAAGGTTAAAAAGAATATTAAGTTAACCTTTTTAATTGGCTTTTTTAGTGAATTTTTAATTGGATGATTATTTAATTGATTAAATGCAAGTATTTAAGTGTATGCTTACTTGCAGAAATATGTATTCTGAAAAGGCTTTTCTGAAAGTCGAGGCACCAGAGAAGTGTTATTTGTTCTTAATGATATTAGATTTTGAAGTTTTGCTGTTAACTTTTACTGCAGAAGTTATTTTTTTATTTTAATAAATCAGTCTATGTACTAAACTGAGTGAATTCATCTGGCCTGGAACTTGTGGTGTGAGGTCTGGTTTGTTCTACAGTCTGGTGCTTTACGTATCGTATGACCTGTTTTCAGATTGACTTGATGAAGGAGTTGACAAATCCCTCTCAGGTAACCTACCTGTGGACATCCAGAAGTCTGTGGAGTCCTAGTTATCTGCCTTCCACTCAATAACTAATGTATCCATGTGTCTGCTTTGTAACGTAGCTGATGGCACAGCTAGGGCAGCAGGCACTGACATTTAAATCTGTCAGCATGCCTGAATGCAACCATGCAACACTACTGAAGGCTTCAAAACACCCTAGCATTACAGGCCTTTCAGGCCTCCTTCTCTGAGGGTCTGATCTTCAGATGGACAACATAGCAGTAGTCTGGTGTATCAACAAGCAGGGAGGAGCTCAGTCATATCCACTGTTCCAGGAAGCCATTAGAATATGGCAATGGGTGATGTCTTCCAATCACCTTCTAACTGCAATGCACATCCTGGAAACTTATAGTGTTCTGGCACACAAACTGAGGAGATCTATTCTTCTGCCCCATGAGTGGTCCATCAATCAAACAGTGGTGACACATATTTTCAGTCACCGGGGCCAACCTTGCTGCAGTCTTTTTGTTTCATACCTAAACAACAAGCACAACAGTTACTTTGCCCTAATCCCTCTTCTAGGACAGTCACTGAGGGACAGTCTAGTCTACAATTGGCCCCTTGAGCCTTCTTTATGCTTTTCCACCCTTCCTTCTGATAACCAAGTTGTGACAGTGCACAGTACTGCCAGCCATGCTAAGAGAAGTAGGGCAACAAATGTATAACTTGTGCCAGCACAGCTAGCTTGAATTTTATTTATTTTTTTATTTTATTTTACATTTGTTGACCGGGCTAGTCTGGCTGGATACAAGTCCATTTTCAGCAGAGGCCCGAGGAGAAAAGCTCCACTATCTACTGGTACATTGCATAAAAATAGATTACTATAAGATACAGCTTATAAGAATTTAAGAACAAATGCATGAGAGATATTCACAGTAATGAGACATTTTTGAAAAGAAAAAAATGTACAATTTGTAACGAATTATATGTCATTTGTGTATCAAACTGATTTGTACAGATGCTTATATTTGAAAATGTATTTGCGAGGTTTGCCTGTGTTAAAATATATCAACAGTGTGCCTTGCTGGAAGTAGAAGAGATGTACATGCATTATTGTAACTGTTTAAATGTATACATTGCAACCGCATATACTGGAAGTGAAGAGGTTAATCTTAATCCATCTGACTTTGCAAAATATTCTTGAAATTAAATTACTTTATGGGTTAAGTCATAAAGATGTTATCCCACAGTTTTGAAATGAGCCAGAGATGTAATGTCTGTGCAAGAGAATAGCTGGTAGCTCCTGTAGGAAGAGTGAAGTGGTTTTATTGTTTTATGACTTCCAACAGCTGCAGCTAATCTGAGCAAAGTTTTTTCTGTATGTATGGTAACACATAGGTGCTAAAACCTTGTCAGCTTCCAGTGATAGGGGATAGTGTGGGAAACAGAGTCAGATGACCAGATGTATGTAATGTCATTCTGTACAGAAATTATGTTTTAGTATTAGAGGGGCCTGAAGTCTCAGCAGCATTCTGCATCTTGTCTTGGATCTGACAAGGAAAACTCACCCATCTTGACTTGCTCTATTTATTAAGTAGGTACAGTAATTATTTTCGTCAATCAGGAATATATAGTGAGACTAGCTAAATACTGTTTTTCTATAACTGTGTGAAAGTTTCCATCAGTGTTATTTTTATTATTCCCTGTGACTAAAACTCTGGTGTTTGCTGTAAATAGAATTTT
This sequence comes from Protopterus annectens, assembly GCF_019279795.1. NCBI lineage: Eukaryota > Metazoa > Chordata > Ceratodontiformes > Protopteridae > Protopterus > Protopterus annectens. The sequence continues at coordinate 721,383,213 of NC_056728.1, forward strand.
CTTGTTCTTTTATTATGTATTATTAAATATATTTAAACTGTTCATTGTGGCTGGTCCCTTTTAGAAAATATTTTAAGTTTTGAGAGCATTTGCATATATTTATTTGGTGATAACGGTGGCCACTCCTGAAGCCTGGCTGTTTGGTTAACATTACCATTTCTATTAAAATTATTTTCACTCAGTATAATTGAGTACCCTTGTAAGAACCTTAATGTAGCTGGCAGGGGTTCTGGTAGCAACTACATTATAGTCTGGGAAGAAGTGGCCACAGCGGGTGAATTTGTGCCAGCCTTTCCCAAGTGTGTGTGTGTGTGTGTGTGTGTGTGTGTGTGTGTGTGTGTGTGTGTGTGTAAATCAAATCTCAAACAGTGTGTGTGTCAGCTGCTTGAAGCAGAGATAGAAAGCACTGGTGTCACAGAGAGGGTGTGGGAGGGCTTAGCTTGTAACCCTAGCTAAGGACTCAACTCTACACTGTCCCAGTGAGGAGTCTTATTGGGGGTCTGGATAGAAATAGAGGGAAACCAGCCCTGGACTGAGTGTGTCCTTGGGTGCTCTTAAGAGAAATTGTGCTTGATGCAGAGAGGTCTGCATCTGGAAATTCTGAGTGTATCCGTTTGTATTCCAAGTGAACATCCCTCTCCAGTGTCAGTGGTGAGGATTCAGGCTCCCTTGATTACTGGCCCAGCATGGGGATGTCGCACAAGTTTCTTCTGAAAACCAGGAAGTGTAAGGCCAATGTTATCCTTATTGTTCCCTTTTGGACCTGGTGGGTTTGGTTCCCCTTTCTCTGGCCTCATCTAATGCATCCTCCCTGGAGGACCCTTATCCAGACCTTCTGTTTCACCAGCCTGGTCAGCCTCACTAAGAACTGAAAATCCTGAAATTGACCACATGGTTTCTCCAATTTTAACAATGGCCTAGGCTGTCTACCCCAGTTCTTCAAATTGTACCCTCCACACAAAAGCCAAATACCAGAATTGTTTACCTTAGCAAATTGAAAAAAATTACTATATGATCCTGCTCTGGAAATTTAGTCCCTTTCTGGCCTCCTCTTCCATCGATTTTACATTGTCGGTGCAATTGTTTCAAAAACGATTTAGTTTATCAACTGTTAAAGTACAGTTAGCAGCCATTCCCAATTTTCATGTGAGGCAGAATCAGGCTTCTGTTGCTTCTCTAAAGATTTCCAAAGCTTTTTTGAAAGGAACCTTCCTTTTAAGGCCTCAAATTAGGGATCTGGTTCCCTCTGGGATATTGCTATCATGCTGCAAAGTTTTCAAAAAACTCCTTTTTAGTCTGTGCCTGCCATAGATCTAAAATTTCTTTCTTGGAAAACTCTTTTTCGTAACTATTAACATCTGTCAGGAGGATCTCATCGCTACAAGCCTTATTATGCAAGCCTTTGTACCTGTTTTGTCATAAAGATAGTGTGTTTGAGAATAAATCTCCACTTCTTTCTTAAGGTTGCCTCTGAAGCAAACCTTAATAAAACTATAAATCTTCCGGTGTTTTTCCCAAAGTTCTAAAATAAAGGGGAATATATTTTACACATGCCAGATGTTCATCATCAACTCAGGTTTTATTTGCACAGGACAAAGGATATCAGAAAGTCTGATCAACTCTTCCTTGTCTTTTCAAAAGCTAAATTGGATCAAGGAGTCTCTAAAGTCACTCTGTCCAGGTGGCTTTCTGACTGTATTGCATTTATTTATAAAAAGAGGGGATTGGCTTTGCATGGCATACCAAAGGCTCATTCTGCTAGACCAGCGGCTAATCGCACTACTTTTCTGAGTAGGGATTCCATCGATGAGATCTGTGCAGCAGGTACATGGTCTGCCGTTCATACCTTTTGTGTGACTACAAGTTGGATGTACATTCCAGGTCCTGTACATCCTTTGTCTCAGCCATTCTCAGAAGTATCCTTCCTTGATACCACCCACATCTGGGAATCTGCCACAGTGCTTGAATTGAACAAAAAAAACAACAGCAGATATGGAAATGATGTACTTACCATAACACTAGATCTTTTTCTTCCAGTTCAACATCCCCCCATTCGTCCCTATCCTAAATTGTCTTTCTCTGATTCCTGGCTTGATGTTTGGACCTAACCAGGGACCTTGTCTTTTGGGCAGTTTTCTCTGCTGTCTTTACTTGTGTCCTATTTGTCAGTTATGATGGTTGGGTGAGCCTGTTTTTTATGTTTCCAAGTACAGATTTCTAACTATTAACAATCAAACTCAATCTGAGGTAATCTGGGGACTACAGGGAATTATAGGTAGGGGTAGGAGTCAGACCCTGGATACAAGCTTGAAAAATCGTCAAAGTCAAATCTAGTTGGATCCAATAACCCAATGCTTGAACCAAACAAAGCAAGGCAGCACAGATCTACCGTTATGGTAAATATGTATCTTTTATTTCCACTGTAGTCAGTTTGGCTCAGGCTTTGTTTACACCAGCAGACAAGATGTAGATGCACTCCACCTAACAAAGCTCACATTACAGGAATGACTATTAAATGTCATTGTTACTAGAGGAATGTTTTCTCTCTAGGTGGGGTAAATTGGCTCAAACAGTATGACAGTGAAAAAAAAAGGAAATCAAGACTTTGGCTTACGTTTTGTCAAAAATGCCTGCTGCCCTGCTTGTGGCAGTAGTAAAGAGGCATAAAGCCCTGACTATAGTGCAGGTGATCAGTGTTTGATTAGTAGCTTAGCTGCTTGACAGCAGAGGCAGGGAGAACTGGTGTGTCCATCTTGGGGTGAAGGGATAATGAGTCTCACCCAGCTTTCACTGTATCTCCATTTAGAAGGTCCCACTGGAAAGCAGACATTCAACATTTAGTGAATGGCCAGGCCAGGAAGATAAGGGCATGGCCACCCAAGCCAATGAGTGTAGCCCCTGTCAGCACATGTGGGGTAGCATATATGCAAGTGTCAATTGCTGACATCATCACCAGAAGGCAGGGGTTGGGTTCATAAATAAAAGATACTCTTATTGCATGATTACTGAAGAGAGCACAAATCACCATCATGGCTGTCTGGATAACAGCCTGTTAAATGTTTCATGGATGGCAAAACTGTTACAAAAATTGTCAGTATTAAGAGCACTGAAGTCCAGAAGTCCATAAAGTGCACAGAGTTTTGTTGTAGGACCAAAACTTAAAAACAGTAGTGCAGAATTTGCCAGCACAATTAACTGAAATATTATGAAGAGTTTTTGCACCAAACACTTTCTGAAATATAACTGAAAACATGCAGTTTTCTTGTCTGTTTCACAGTACCTTTTGGGTCAAAGTTCAAGAGACCCCATAAAATAAAATCTAACAAACTCAGGTAAAAGTCCAATAATTCCTTTTTGCTATAACAATACACAGAATTTATATATTTGCAATATGCAGGAGCTTTCTGGCAGGATCTCCTTTGCCAGAGGTTCAATCAGATTCTCCCTTCAGAAAGATGTCTACATCTCTTTCTGAACATTCCATGAATATTCTTTATATATTGTAGGTACAGCAACTAGAATGCTTGTTCTGGACATAACATCCACCTCTATAACAGGCCAACTTGACTGAATTTGTAGTATTAGAACCCCTTCTTTTATATAACACACATCAGGTGTCATTAAATGAATGAGCTTACTGGCTGATACAGCCATGACGCTCTGATAACTACACCATTTTCTTAAAGCAGCTGCCTTTATTTGCATTTAAATACCATTTTTACTATATCAAGCAACATCTTAGGGATGGATAGAGGGATACTGAATTGGATGAAACAAGACAATAGATGTGTGTGTGTGTGTGTGTGTGTGTGTGTGTGTGTGTGTGTGTGTGTGTGTGTGTGTGTGTGTGTGTGTGTGTGTGTGTGTGTTTGCATATATATATATATATATATATATATATATATATATATATATATATATATGTGTGTGTGTGTGTGTGTGTGTGTGTGTGTGTGTATGTGGGGTCTATATTATAACATCGAAGTCTTAAAACTTCGAATGTTATAATATAGAACCCTATGCACCGAATGCTGAAAATAGCAAAGCTGCAGAATATCGAATACTTTCCTAGGGAAAGTATTCGGTGGGCCGTTTCTGCAGCTTCACTATTTCCTCAACTGTGGAGCGAAGGTTACGGACCAGGTTAAGGTAAGTGTGTGGACAGATTGGGTTAAGGTGAGTGTGTGATAGTTAAGGACCTTAGGGTTAGGGACCGGGTAAGGTGAGTGTGTGATAGGGACCTGAAGGTTAGGGAGCGGGTAAGGTGAGTGTGCGATAGGGACCTTAGGGTTTGGGAGCGGGTAAGGTGAGTGTCTGATAGGGACCTTAGGGTTAGGGAGTGGGTAAGGGGAGTGTGTGATAGGGACCTTAGAGTTAGGGAGTGGGTAAGGTGAGTGTGCGATAGGGACTTTAGGGTTAGGGAGCAGGTAAGGTGAGTGTGCGATAGGGACTTTAGGGTTAGGGAGTGGGTAAGGTGAGTGTGCGATAGTTAGGGACCTTAGGGTTAGGGTTGGGTTAAGGTAAGTGGATAGCTAGTAGTGTATGTATGGTTTAGTGTAGGGTTTTGTGAAGTGTATGTGTGTAGATTATTTATTTTGGTGTGCTTGTTTTGTGTGTATGTTTGTCGGAGCAGTGAATTTTTTCCCTGGGAAAAAATTTGCTATTCTGAGTGTTCATTGTTATAGTCTTTTGATCTAAATGGTTCAATATTATAGCATTCGAAGTTTTAAGACTTCGATGTTATAATATAGTCCCCCTGTAGAAACAATATATAAAAACTTAAGAAACTTTTGCTATTTTGGAAGGAATATAGATGCTAGGCTGTTCTTGATGTTTTGTTCAGTCTTTCATTTATTTAAATCACATTTTGAGTGCTTTCATTCATTGTAAAGTTTTCAGTTGAACTTCATCAAAAAATAACTTAAAGTGAACCCACGCTTATTATTTAACTGGTATGGTGAGTGGGGGATGAGTTAAGGAGTTCCCCAATCCATGAACCTAGGCTTGAATAGCCTAGCTTCTGTTTTACTTCCAAAATAGCAAAAGTTTCTCAAGTTTTTATATATCTCTATTTATAGCTATATATATATATATATATATATATATATATATATATATATCTATGGGTCTACTACTTTTGATCGACAGCACATTTGATCAAAACTCATTTGGTCGACAGCACATTTGATCGAAAATCAATTAGTGCAATTAACAGGGAGTTGTCCCCCTCCCCAAAGTTGTGCAACCTTGGAGTTGATATATATAGTTAGGGGGGTGTAGAGGCAAAGCTCCCACCTATTTTCATTTAAAATGTGTACTTTTTGTTTTATTTTCTTCTTTTAAATTAATATAAGTGGGGGGCTGTGCCCCCCACACCCCCCAATGTGGGGGACTGTGCCCCCCATACCCCCCTAACTATATATATCAACTCCAGGGTCACATGACTTTACACTTCCTGGATGTAATTCATGTACAGTCTCAAACATTTGATTTCTGATTTGGTTGGGACTTTGAACATCAATCCAGAATATCACCCATTTCTGCCTGGAAATACAAGTAAGACTTAAATTCTTTCATTACTACTAAGTTTTCTTCAAGTAGTCTTTCATGTCAGTATATCTCTGAAACTGTCTTTCTTTCCTTTCTTCTGGCACTGACAAATGCAGAATTACCGACAAAGTCTCCAATTCTAAAAGCGTTTTGTGCTTCTCTGGTTAATATGCTCTACTCTGTGTATTTGCTATGCATTCTTCCTTGCTCAATGTGTATTTCATTTTCATATCATACTTCTGTAGATTAAGTATCATCCTCTACAGTCTCACAGAAGTCTTATACAATAACTTTCCGAATATGTGTTGGAGGACCCACTAGTTTGTTCTCATCCAAATATCTTTGCCATATGCGTATTGAGAGAATCTCTCAGATCCATATGTTGCTCCTAATGGTTTCTTTTCTTCCTGAGCATATCTGTTTAGTCCATCTATTACATTGTTACCCATAAGTATCTAGTTTATGCTCTTGAAAGATTAAGACTTGTGTACTATCTTGTGGTACCTACTTGTTAGCTTAGTCATATCATAGTATTTTAATACTAGTGCATCTATAACTAGTCTTTGGAGTCTTCTCCAGGTCATGGTTCCATTTCCAGACTACATCTTGCTCAATGACTTTTTCCTTAAATTTCATTTATTTACCATTTGTTGACTGAAGTAGAGCGCTGATCTAGGTGAACTATTTTCAGACTCAGCATGGGAAAAGTGAATACAAAGTAATAGTAAGAAAGTTTTCTTAGAGGCACAGATATTTCAGCCATACTAAGTACAAACATTGCAAGATAAAGCATCATTCTTAGAAATCTCTCTACTGCCCATTTGTCTACTGGCCTTAGAATTTACATTACTGCTCTTATTTTACTATACTTGTTTTTTATCCAATTAAGATTTAAACATGATCCATGTATTTCAGATTTTTCAGACTTATTTTACATTTATTCTTACATAACTTGAACTTGTGGTGCCCTAGTCAGTTCAGCAGCTGAAAGAGTTTCTTGCCCTAATGCTTTTGTGGCTGACTCCACATTAATATAGCAATTTTGTTTCAAATACCTTCTAAACATTCAACACAGATGAGCGAACGGCAAGAGCAAAACAATGAAGGGAGTGCAAAAACACATCCGCTGGAAACAGCGTGATACCAAAACCACTGTCTATATAACACATAATCCACAGGATATACGAACGTTAAATGCAACTAAAATAAACTGGATCTGGAAAAATAGATAAATAAAACTAAATATTTATTAAGTGCACAACAGGTTAGCGCTTTCGCCAACTAGCTTCATCAGACCTGATTCCAACATCTCATGTCTGGATTTAAATACATAAAAGTGCGGGAAAATAAAACACTCTTAAAGGTACAAGCCTCATAACTCACAATTAAAATGTATACCAAAACAAATCAAAAAGATCTGGTGTATCATATGTTAAGTAAAACTCAAGTAATATATTAAAACCAACTAAACTACTAGAACCTAACATTAAAAACTCTTATACCATTAGTATTAATGGTGTCAAATCTAACAATCATGTAACAAAAGAAAAGCCATCATTCTCATTATGCATGACATAAAAGGCATCCAATATCTGGTGCTTAATAAAAAAACCATAATAGGAGAGACATACATGAAGTGTACCAATTCATCATAGATACACATACAGCTGATATCTATAGCCTAACTTGATAGATATACAGTATACAAATACAATGAGAAAATAAAATAAAATAAAAAACAAATACTAAACTTTGTCAACAGCTATAACTTTAATCTTCTCATTCTTAAGAACGGTTGGATGGGAACTTTTCCATTCAACCCAGGGTATATGTCTGACCTAAGTTTCATAATTCAAATAGTCTCACTGGATTCAGTAAAAGTACCAACATCCCCCCCCCTAATGGTTTTCTGTATCTGCTCCAATATCCTGAATTTAAACATATGTTCTATACCTTTATCAATGACATGTTTCGCCAGAGCATTGTTTATTGATCCTTTTCTGATGTGATACATATGTTCACGCATTCTATCTCTAAGGCACCTGTTGGTCTTGCCAACATGGAATGCCCTGCAAACTATACAAACGGCTAAATAAACTATATCAGTGGACATACAATTGCCCTTAGCTCATACTGTAAAATTACCTAATCCGGATGGATGCACGAATACAGGATCAGGATCAATAAAGGAGCAGAAATTGCAGGCATTACAGGGGGAAGTAGAAAGTACATCATCAGAGATGCGCAAAGTATTTACACTGGAATGACACAACAATCTCTTAAGATTCATTTTGTTTTTATATATAAATTTCAGTCTGTCCCCTACCATCCTCACTATCCATCCTGACAAATGTATTGTTACATCGTCAAAGTATGCATCCAGGATATGTCTATAGGAACATTGTCCGTGGACAAGCCATGCGTATATCTCGATATACTCCAATGGATTTAAGTTTTAGGGAAGGGATAGGAGATCTGGAACAGAGACTTAGGACACATGGTTATAGTGAGTTGGATCTGGAAAGAGGGATGTTAAGTATAGATGGATTGAGGACTGATATAGCTGCCCCATATTATTCTGATAGAACCAACCATCTTGTCAGGATGGATAGTGAGGATGGAATAGCGCCCAATTATTGTGGTGCTACCTATCCTATTTTTTATACTCGAGATGTGGGAGAAATTAAAGATGTTATTAATGCACACTGGCATATTTTATCAGTGGACCCTGAAATTAAGAGAGTGGTAGGGGACAGACCGAAATTTATATACAAAAACAAAATGAATCTTAAGAGATTGTTGTGTCATTCCAGTGTAAATACTTTGCACATCTCTGATGATGTACTTTCTACTTCCCCCTGTAATGCCTGCAATTTCTGCTCCTTTATTGATCCTGATCCTGTATTCGCGCATCCATCCGGATTAGGTAATTTTACAGTACGAGCTAAGGGCAATTGTATGTCCACTGATATAGTTTATTTAGCCGTTTGTATAGTTTGCAGGGCATTCTATGTTGGCAAGACCAACAGGTGCCTTAGAGATAGAATGCGTGAACATATGTATCACATCAGAAAAGGATCAATAAACAATGCTCTGGTGAAACATGTCATTGATAAAGGTATAGAATATATGTTTAAATTCAGGATATTAGAGCAGATACAGAAAACCATTAGAGGGGGGGATGTTGGTACTTTTACTGAATCCAGAGAGACTATTTGGATTATGAAACTTAGGTCAGACATATACCCTGGGTTGAATGGAAAAGTTCCCATCCAACCATTCTTAAGAATGAGAAGATTAAAGTTATAGCTGTTGACAAAGTTTAGTATTTGTTTTTTATTTTATTTTATTTTCTCATTGTATTTTTATACTGTATATCTATCAAGTTAGGCTATAGATATCAGCTGTATGTGTATCTATGATGAATTGGTACACTTCATGTATGTCTCTCCTATTATGTTTTTTTTTATTAAGCACCAGATATCGGATGCCTTTTATGTCATGCATAATGAGAATGATGGCTTTTCTTTTGTTACGATTGTTAGATTTGACACCATTAATACTAATGGTATAAGAGTTTTTAACGTTAGGTTCTAGTAGTATAGTTGGTTTTAATATATTACTTGAGTTTTACTTAACATATGATACACCAGATCTTTTTGATTTGTTTTGGTGTACATTTTAATTGTGAGTTATGAGGCTTGTACCTTTAAGAGTGTTTTATTTTCCCGCACTTTTATGTATTTAAATCCAGACACGAGATGTTGGAATCAGGTCTGATGAAGCTAGCTGGTGAAAGCGCTAACCTGTTGTGCACTTAATAAATATTTATCCAAAAGAAAATCCAACGCCAGCTAGAGAGTCCTCAGTAAATACAAGGCAATAAGTAGTAACAAAAAACTTTGGACTCACCACGAAATAAAAAATAGAATACACTTTAATAAACAAACGGTAAGCGCTTTCGCGTATTCAAAGATACGCTTCCTCAGACCATAACATCAAACCAAATGCTGTTAACTTATATAGTTAGACATCCACATAATTGAACTTAATCAAATAATTAATTAAACAATTAAGCAGTCAGAAAACTGGTCTTTTTAAAGAGATGGCTTACAAAATATTCGATTCCTAATATAGAATGCAATAACATGCTATAAGAAAATATAGTTATTTATATCTGCTTAGGAACCTTAAAGTGCATATATGTATATTTATATTTTTATTTTTTTATATTTTTAAAAATCTATTTAATATATAAACAATCATATATAAAAAGGTATAAAACATATGTAGATTTATGTATAAATAATGCTGTGGATATAAAAATATAACATGAAACCTGGTACCTATTTATTACTACAGTATAAGAAGAAAATGTATATACATACAAACAAACTAATGAAGTAAATAAATAAGTAAATAAATAAATGTCTGTCAAACTAAATGATGCTAAGTCAGTTTAACTAGGCAATATAAACAAATGCAATATCAAATAAATTCAAAAGTTATGTAACTTCATAAGATAGTGGTAGAAATTCCAACTCTAAACAGTGTCAGTATTTATAAAAACAACTAGCTATCTAATTAAATATGTTGAACTATACATAAATAGTCTATTTGATAAATACGTATATGTAGCATAGTCAAAGCCAATTATGAACTTGCTTTTATGAATATATAAAAACTAAGATGGATATAAATATAAGATGATATGGAAATATGTGTAAAAAATATGTATAAAATATATATATATATATATATATATATATATATATATATATATATATATGTATATAGCTAAATATTTATGCACATGAAATGTATATATATAAAAGACTGTAGAATCTATAAAATCTGAACTCAACTTTGGATTTAATCATGAACCATAGCAAACATTATCTACGTGAAGCAAGGCGTGACCTCAGGGAAACATACATATTTAAAACTGGGGGATAATGTCCCCTCAGCTTAAAGATCCAATGTAATTCTTTTGATTCTAAGAGGCTCATATAGTCTCCGCCTCTTCTACTCTGTTCTACAACCTGTAGCACCCTAAATACAAAAGAATGATTAGGATGAGACATGACATGTCTGGCCAATGCATTTAATTAATTTTTATTTTTAATATCGTATTGGTGGTTGTAGATTCTATTCTTTAATTTTCTCTTAGTGAGACCAATGTAGAAAGCAGATCAAGATTCGCATGTTGCTAAGTATATTAGACCTGTGATTACACAGGTGGCCTCAAACCTGGGTACAAAAGAAAAATTAACAGTAGGATGTGTAAATAACTGTTCCCTGGAGATAAATTTACAGTAGCTGCAATGATTGCAAGGATAGGTACCATATCTAATGTACCGTGTTTGACTTGCTAACAGTTCAGCAGGTAGTCTATCACACAGAAGTCTTTTTAGACTTTAAAGACTTTAAAGACTTTTTTACTTAACATATGATACACCAGATCTTTTTGATTTGTTTTGGTGTACATTTTAATTGTGAGTTATGAGGCTTGTACCTTTAAGAGTGTTTTATTTTCCCGCACTTTTATGTATTTAAATCCAGACATGAGATGTTGGAATCAGGTCTGATGAAGCTAGTTGGCGAAAGCGCTAACCTGTTGTGCACTTAATAAATATTTAGTTTTATTTATCTATTTTTCCAGATCCAGTTTATTTTAGTTGCATTTAACGTTCGTATATCCTGTGGATTACTTGTTATATAGACAGTGGTTTTGGTATCACGCTGTTTCCAGCGGATGTGTTTTTGCACTCCCTTCATTGTTTTGCTCTTGCCGTTCACTCATTTGTGTTGGATTACTATATCGGTTTGTCTGGCGAGAGCATTAACTCCGTGTGGGGCTACTTCTACACCTTCTAAACATTCACTTATCTGTGCAACATATTTGTGGAACCTTTCTGGTGCTGAGGAAATACAAAACAGAGTTTAAGGAATCTGTAATTTTCACTGATGGATCATCTGCATGGGAGGCTGGACTACCTATAGTATCTAGTTCCACATAGATATGGATCTGTACTGCAACTGTTGATTCTATATGCTGATATATTCTTTTTAAAACCATGTAGAAATTGAACTATTATACCATGACCCCCTATTAATATTCCAAAACGTGCACGCTGGGTGGCCAGCGTGTATGTTGTAAATCGACTTATACTAATGGAAAAAGGTCCGGTCGCCCGGACTTTTTCCATTAGTATAAGTCTTTTTTTAAAACACTCTCTCGCTATGTTAAAAGAGTTTAACATAGTGACACAGGTTTAAAAAAGCAACGGAGATCTCCGTTGCTTTTTTTAAAGCTGTCTCGCTATGTTAAACTCCTTTAACATAGCGACAATAGTGTAAAAAGCAACGGAGATCTTGCTTTCTCCGTTGCTTTTTTTTTTTTAAACCTGTCTCGCTATGTTAAATGGGTTTAACATAGCGAGACAGCTATAAAATAAGCAACGGAGATCTCCGTTAAACCCATTTACCAAAGCGAGACAGGTTTAAAAAAAAAAGCAATGGAGAAAGCAAGCTCTCCATTGCTTTTTACTGTTTCGCTATGTTAAATGGGTTTAACATAGCGAGACAGCTTTAAAATAAGCAACAGACATCTCCGTTGCTTATTTTAAAGCTGTCTCGCTATGTTAATCCCATTTAACATAGCAAAACAGTAAAAAAGCAACGGAGATCTTGCTTTCTCCGTTGCTTTTGGCCACAGCTCTGATGTACTGTGTAGGCATGCGCAGTACATCAGAACTGCCGCGGATGCCAGACAGCTGGGGAAGGGCAGCAAAGAGGCATTATACAATGCCATTATTTAAGAAAAGTAATTGTTTCTTTTCTTAAATAATGTCATAGTATAATAGCAATAACCCATGCCTGGGTGTGGGTAATGCGGGATTTAACCACGGTTGTCTTTGTTTGGTCCCTCGGGCTTTGCCCTTGGGACCAAACCACACCAACCGTGGTTAAATCCCGCATTACCCACACCCAGGCGTGGGTTATTGCTATAATATGCACTAGCAGTCTGAATGCACAGTACACTGTACCATGGGGTACTTTGTATCTAAAAGGTCCATATTTCATTGAAACAGTTTTTTTTTCATTCTAAAACCATTATTGGAATATGATTTTGAAAATGGCCTCTATTTCCTGATTAAAGAGAAGGTGCAGAAGCAATAGCTTTACAGAACACAGTGTTCTTTTTCAGTGAAGGATAGAATCTGTGAGTCAGCCTTGATAAGGCAGGAATCTGCAGATTCTGTTTTGATAAATATAGTACAACTCTTTCAGCCATGCCTATCTTCTCTCTTAGTAGTGCAAAAGCAATGATCTGCAATGACTAATGCTCTTTGGTAAGGCTATGTCATGACATTTATCATAGCCTCAAAGAGACTGCTATTTATTCAAGACAGTACATATTTTCTAAAGGAATTTAGAAACTTCTGTTTATGCATGTAATTTTTAGCCTCATAGTTTAGATTTGAGTCCTTATAAAAACAACTGATCATTGGAGGTAAAACTACCCCCTGAATTCTGGCATGCAGTTTTCACTAATTACACACAAGTGCTGTACATTGAAAGTGATAAATTGACACAGTTATTGGTTCTTCAGTTCTATTTGCAACAGATGTCTTCTGTGTGCAATATCACATTTTCCTCTTGTCGTGTGAATTTTTACCAACTTCTTCAGTTTCTTCCAGTTTGCCAACTCATCGATGAAGCCTCTGCGTTACTCCTAGCTCTCTATGCATCATGCTTGTGAGTTTCGGGTATGCATCCTGTAACATACTGGCTTCCCATCCAGAACTACATTACTGCCATGGCTACTACCTGGTTGCTTTTTGAGATAGACTCCTGCTTTTCAGTGCCCCTTAATAATATCAAGTTGACTGTAGAAAATAAAATGAAAGACATAATAATACTTATAAATCATTTGTAATTTAATAGTTTACTGAGACTGACATATCCACATGCTCTTAGAATGGTTATTGTATTGAATGGGAAGAAATAGAAAGTCTGGTAGTAATCACTCAGAATATTTATTTTTTTCTTACTGTGTCAGTGTACAGTTGGATATTATCCAGTCAAACCAGTATAGTTAACTGGAAGTCATGTAGCAACTGTTAGTCATGTCTCTCAAATTCTTTTCTCAAGATTTCTGAACAAAACATAAAAATAACGGATACACACAAACTGGGATATTTTTAAATATTATTCTTTCACTTAAAAATGGTTTCTAGAACAAAATGTTTTACATCAATGTGCACTTTCAAAACGGTAATTATGAAATTTGAATGTTTGGCATTATTAATAATCAGCTGTAATTTCCAGAGATTTAGTTAATAATCAAACATTTGACAAGGGACAGGGTAACAATATGTGGCAAAATCAATAACATTCTGCAAAATCAGGGATAGCTGAAAGGTGTGCTGTATTCTTGATCTGCTGTCAGCATACATTTCTATATGTAGAATGACATCTATTTTCAAAGGAATAGAAAGTAAAAAGATGTACATCTTTCTTCTCATCTTTCCCCTCACAAAACCTATATTCAGAAAAAGTGGAATGTATCTGCGCTAGCTTCTGCAAAATGCCTAAAGCTTTCTTTTGATCATATCTGTTATAGTCCACACTTACATATTTAAAAGAATTACTGTTGTAACTTTTTAGACTTGACTCCTTAACATGCCCCAGGTTCAGCTTTGCTAAAAATGTAATTGTTAACAAGCAAAATGTAAAGGCAGCATGGTACGATTCTTGAAACTGGGCATACAGCAAAATTGTTTTCTGACATCACTTACAAATGCTCCTAATTCATTCCCAGTGCATGAAGATGCTGCCTGACATCGTGTTTTATAGCTATCACTTTGAAGTATAAACTTGCATTTTGTAATCCATACTTATTAGCTTCATCACAGTTTCAAGTAATAAATCTTAATATTATTATCTTCTAGGTGAAACTGCTCAGTACATCTTGCCCCGAGGATATCAAGAAAGGCAATCTATTAGCTTGGCCTGATTTCCTTAAAGGAGTGATTGGGAAAGTAAAGATTGAGTCTAACAGCATTTTCTGCGCTGGTAAGAATTTTCAGTTTTCTCTTTTTAACAGTAAATCAAGTGTAACAGAGAAAGCGCAGTACCTAACCAAATGACTGATTGCTTACCTACACATTTTCCAAACTGTCTGATAAATTCATTCTCACAAATTGATGTCCTACTTCCTCCATATGTGTATATATATATATATATATATATATATATATATATATATATATATATATTGTTTGTTTGTTTTTTATTGTTGTCATCTTTCTTGTGGTTGAGGCATGTATACCCCACTGTGGTTGTGGATCCACTAGCCCAATCTCACCTCAATCCCAAAGGTCTTTGACAGAGAACCAGATGTTTAACCCTTTTGCATGAGGATCACCATTGCCCCCTTTGCTGCTGCTGCTGTTGATAGGGATTCTCCACAGAAAATTAGACCAGTTTACAAACTGCTACTGATGCTAACAGAGGCAGGTTCCTTGCTTGGCTATTGCCCTATCCCCTGACATGATGGTATAACTACTTGTAAGCTGGTGTACAATGAGGAGTGGCCTGTGGGAATGTACCCACCTTGAGTCATAAGATAACTATTAGCTCAGGCCATCCCACATGCCCAAATTGAAATTCCAGTCTCTACCAGGACTTCAGAGAGTAGTCTGTCTCCCATCTGCATGTCACCCATACTTTCTTTCCAGGGAAACGTGAGTGGGTGAAGCCACATCATTATTTTCTCCTTTCCAATCCGGTACCAACAGGTGCATGAACTGTTACTCAAACTTGGTTCAATTGGGTCAGACTCTGTGATTTATCCCTCTGCCCCAACACACCTGATTACTTATACAACTTTTACGATACTAAATCATTCCCTGCTTTACTTCCAGAGCTTGGACAGTTTACATTTATATTAGAAAGAATGTTCAAATCCCACAACAGTAAAAAAAATTAGCAAGACTTGCTGCCATGTACCTAACTGTAACAAGTCATGTGTCAAACCAAGATATGCAATATGTGATCAGCCTTGCAGTGAAATATGTTCTAGTAAATGCTTACCCATTGTTACAATAAAATTATTAAGCAATATGCTGTATTTTGTTACGCTTGTGAATCTCACAGTGATGCTCTTGAGCACTAATACATCAAAAGTTTGCCTGTAATGACAAACAATATATGGTTTCTTGTTACTGGCTAAGAATTTATTTCTAATAAGTATTAGTTTACTGCTAAAGCATCTACTTCATTACCTGTATAAGAAATATGTTACATTATCTTTGTTTCCTTGATTTTAGCATATTTAGAACACAAGTAACTATACTCTTTTGTGAGTTCTAAGCAAAGGATGATTAAACTTGACAAGTTTAATCCTTAATGCTGATCTCCATGGGAAATCACTTCTTGGTATGGTTTCTTTTTGCTTATTGTCAGTGTTTTTTATGTGTAAATGCTCATAGGTGAGTACTAGGTTATTTGCTGTTGTGGGTCGTTTTAAGCCTAGCCAATTTCCCACAAAGCTGAGAATTGAACCCTATACTTCTATAAGATAAACACCTTCTCCATTATGCCAAGCATCCAACCCCTGCCAACTCTCCAACCTCAGCATTTGATTTTTCTCTTTACTTTGTAGTTGTGTAACAATGGAGATAATAATAATATATTTAAATAAGGGAGGAGTGAGAGTTTTAAAAATCGCAGGGAAATGTGTGAGGTACAGCTCTGAATGTTAGTTGTAGCTGAACTATCAAAGGCAGGATTCCCACTCAGTCTGAATGATGTGTATGATATCCAGTTTTAATCATTTATGGTCAGATCTTAGAAGGCTTAGGCCTTTTACTGTGTGCCTGAGTCCAGAAGGTAGGGCTACCCTATTTTCCGTTCAGCATATGTTAATAGAGATTGCCAAGGCCCTGTACCTGATTCCAAAATGGGAAATGGGCATACCACACCAAAACAATTTGGCATTGTACATTGGCAAGTGTATGGGTATGACTCAGTGGTAAAGCCTAGTGGAATAAAACAGCCCGTCAATGAGGTGGAAGCTCCACCAGAATGTGGGGCTAGTTATTGCAGGCAGTACTTGGGAAGCCAGACTACCTACAGTGCTTAGTTCCACATACAGGTGGAGCTATACTGCAGGTCTTGGAAGTTGAGGGGTGTCTGCCATGACAATGTGCATGCACAGTAGTAGGTAGTGTGAGCCATCCTCCAAAATCCTCTGGGGGTTGCTTGTTTTAGTGTATTTTAAAAATATTCATTCGCCGGTGGCCTAGTGGCCCACTATCAGTGTACTTCTTCACTGACAGGGTGCACGTAGGCATGATGACCATGGTGGTTGTTATGCCTGAATTCATCTTCCTGCTTTATAGATGGAGATGTGCTGCTGAATGACCTTCTGGCCATGCTGCCCCACCTGTTTCACAGTGTTAGTATTGCATGCAGGATGCCTATCTACAGTACCAGCTTTGTGATACAGAAGGAGCTGGTCTGCCTGAAAACTTAAGCCATACCTCTCAGGTCTACCTAAGTACAAGGAACATTCCTCATTTTGGGTTCCTTGTAGTTCAACATTAAAAGGGTAAGCTACATATTCAGTGTTAGGATTTCTTTAACTGATATACATGGTAAATAGGTACTGAATCATATTAATTCAACTAAAGAACTTATTAATAAGTATATTGTAACAGATTCATTTTATATCCTCAAAATACTGAAATGTCAAAATTCAGTATTTCAAAGCTATAAAGTCGAATTTTTGAAACAGAAAACTCAGAAGCGCGAAATTCAAAATTTCGCACAGCGGAGATTTTGAATTTCACGCTACTACTGCACACACACACACACACACACACACACACACACACACACACACACAGCATCCTCCCCACACACAAACACAAGCTCTCTGCTACATAAATGCCCCCCTGCACCCCCACACCCCCCTACTTAAATATTTTAACTCTGAGGTTACACTTCACACAAACATGCACACACCACCACACAAGCTACATTCTGCTCGCACACACATCACAGCAACAAAACACACTAACACACACTACAGCCCCTAACCAAAACCCTTAACAAACACACACTTACCTGAATCCGTAACCACAGCAGAACCGTAGAAGCGTGAAATTCAAAACCTCTGGTATTCTAGGTTTTGAAATTCGCGCTTCTGTGCTTTCGCTCTTTTCAAGATTCCACTTTATGGGCTCGAAATACTGAATTTCGATATTTCAGTATTTCGAGCTTCTAAAGTGAATCCATTGTAACATATTTTAACAGTCCTTTGAGCTTTCTAGTTGAATCTGTTAGCAAGCCATTAGTAAGTGTTCTATATGTGGCCCATTTGTTTCATATTATCAGATGTAGTGTCCTTCATTTTGGAGATGGAACATTGAGAGCTATAACATCAGTCCAGCTCAGTATCTTCACTACCTCCTCAATTAGCCTTGGCACTGTGCTCAGACTAGGGAATGCAGTTGATTAACACTGACTGATACTAAATCACATTGTTACTTTGTTGTGAGTAACAGGTCATATTCATTTCTATGCCTCAGATTGTGAGATATTAAATTAGGCGAATCCTGCTCCCTCCCTGCATGATGTCATCTCACGGGGCCGGATTGATTTTACTGTCTGGAATAGAGAGAGCAGTATGGAAGAGCTGTGTGCTCTCATTACTACAGTGTTTTGGAATCCAGCCATTATGAATGCTGTTATTACTTATCACTGAATAAAAAATAAAATTGTAAAATGTTCAGGGCACTTTATATTATACTGTGTTAAAAATTTTAATACATTAGTGTTTAGGAATTACATTTCATGCTGTTACAGGAGACATTTGCAGCTGTTAGTAATGAGAATGTAGTTTATTTGTAATATACATAAATCAAACAACAACTGAACTGTGTACATACCATTTATGTATATATAATATATATACATACATATATATATATATATATATATATATATATATATATATATATATATATATCAGGACTACTTTCTACCTGATCTGTATTGCTTTTCACTATGCACAATTGTTAGATAAAGTGGCACCTCACCCAAAACAAAAGTTATTTATTCTTTCTGAAACTTAGTAAGTCAGATATTGAACAGCAATCTCACAGAAAATGTGTTTAATATAGTTCTGAATTAAAATGACCTTGGTATGATTGGTCATCCTTTATCATTCGCTGTATGTGTATATAGGTGCATATTTACATTTTACATACTTGCTCATTGACCATTTATCCTCCTGAATGCATCAGCTGTGCTGTGCTTTATAGACACTTAAGGGCAGCATGCATGCATAACAAAACCAGCATGTATATAAACAATAACTAAATAAATTACATCACCATCAGCTTAAGTGGATTCTATCTATGGCAGACCCAGGTACAGAATATGCAGCTTCCCAGTACATAACGGTTAATCTAAACTGCTACCAAACACTGCTACTTGGTGTTCACTTCCCTCAAAAAAGTTGTAACAAAGACAAGTCACTACCATTACCGCATCTAGCAAAGCTAATCATAAATTTACAAGCTATATAAAGTGCATCAATAAACCGTGACTGCAACAACAAAACATGCCAAAAAAATTGATTTTAGTCACAATTTTAAAAACACACTGAACATATAAAAACACTAAAACTGTTTGTCTAAAAAACATAGAAATTTAAATAAAATAGTAATCATTACTAGAAGATAAGATGCAAAAGAATTGTCCCAATAAAATATTAATCATTACTAGAAGACAAGATGCAAAAGAATTGTCCCATCCCTTCAGAAAATAACCAAGCCATCCATAAGACAAGGGAAATAATTATCTTTGAAAAGTAAAATGAAATATATACAAAATCTTACCTAGATAAAAAAAAAATGTCCACCTAACTAAAAGAACAAGTTAGAAACCTAAAAGGAAAAGTAATAGCAAAATCTTAGTATTATTATTATTGTTATTATCTGCATTAAGCATCATTTGCCAATACAATAACAGAAAGCTGAAACACACAAAAAGTCACACAAATTTTTATGCTCCAAGTCAACCAGACATGTATGCTGACACCACAGTTGTTATCATCTCACTTTCTCTGCTTATGGTTAATTTCTACAAATGCCAGTATAGCTTGCGACTGGCTGTTTCCCATATATGAGGACCATAGAGCTCGCTCTCAGAGTTATATGAACCAACACAGCTGTATGAAGCTCAGCATGCCACATACTACATCTGATCCTTCTTAAAACAGAAATAAAAAATAAATGCAGTTAACCTTATAGCAATGCTTTGACTATATACAACATTCATTTCCATTGGGACGGCACTGTCAGCTTGTACATTCTGTGCATAACAAACTAAATTAAAAAACGGTGGCACTCTGAACAAATACTAGATTACAATTATGTTATGCAAATAGATTCCTGGTAAAAGCTGAGCAGCAACAGTGCTAGAAATACTTGTAAACACCACAAAAGTACTCTATAGAAGGCAATAGATACCAACATACAATATATTGTCAAGTGCTTTTGTCTTATTATTGTTTCGGACTTCATCAGAACTTCTTTACACAAAAATTGCAGTAATACTTACGTAGAATTAAAACATGTGACATGATGTAATTTTAGTCTAATTAAAGTTAAACTCTGTTCCAAAACTTAATAAAAATGTAAAGAAGTTAATTTATAGAAACATTTTAAACTATTACATACTACTAGAACATGAACATTGTTCTAAACAGCCTATTAAAGTTTAGCTGCCTGAAGCTTCAGTACAGTTTTAATAGATACATTGTTCTTTAACCATGGATAAATATATGCATTTAATTTAATCTGCTATAAAAACTCCATGTCCTCTATTTTTATTTCCCAAGGCCCCCCTCTGGGATTTAATGGAACACTTTCTTGATCTACTTCTTTTTCCTGTAATTATTTTCTCTTAATACAAAGTAAGCTTTCTGATTTTAAAATATGTAATCTTTATTTTGGTTACATGACTAGAAGTATATTTATTACATTTTAAAAACATGAGTTGGTATGTACTGTAGCAACTGTCCAGCTACATGATAGGAGTTATACAGTATTATCCAAGTACTTTGCACCCACCCCTGCCCCAGCGGAGCTCCATAGATGTGAGGATATCCAGTACAGGAGCTGTAGTTATAGAGTGCATTGCTATCATTGCTGCATTCTCCCTATCCATGTTGAGAGATAGGTTGCGGGTCAACTAATCCACCAACGAATTAAATCTCTTTTTGAAAATTGCTTACTGCAGATCATCTCCACATGAGTTTGGGGTGAACTTACACTGCAATGAACAGTACATGCATGTGGTTCTAGGCTCCCATCCACCCAACTCCTGAAGTCTCAACCAGCTACTGATTACACTACTGAGTTCTACCTACAGATGAAGCTTCTACCTCACTAAAAAGCCCTTTAGTTTGCAGAACATTTTTCATTCCAGCACTAATCTAATTGATGTATAGCACTCTCATGCTTTACTGAAGGTTATTAATTCAGTGATTAATGTGTCCCTGCTTTTCTTTCAAAAAGTGTTCAACTAGCCATTACAATGTTATATATCTATTACATAGCATGCCAAACATTACACTTTTTCTGGAATCTTTATCTTGTTCCATTTCTCTTTTGTTGTTTTTAGTTTGAATAAAACTGCATTTGGTAAATTACTGATTTATTGGCTGATTCTCTGGCTTAGTGACTGATTGTGCTACAGTCTGTGCCATGTTACATGGTAAAAATCTGCTGCATGATTACAGAAAATAATTCAAATTGTTTATTACTCCCTACCACATCATTAAAATGCAAGTCTATGTGACTCAGGTTCAGAAAGCACTTGGCAGCTGCTAGACATACAGGAAATGTAATCCTAATAAGTACTATTCCAGTAAAGAAAATAAAGTAATAACTATAGACTTTAAAATAAAATGGCAATTTAAGTAATACCATAGTTAAGAAAGAGGGAGAAAAAAAAACAAGGTAAACCTATTTACACATAGCCTTTAACTACTTCTACAGTAGTAACAGAAGTATTTTCAATGCACAGGCTCCTTTAATACACCCAAACTTGCACCCATTGTAATTTCAATGCAATGATAATATTACCCACTTATATACATCAAAACTTAGTCTTATATAACTATGATTAAATACCCACTCTCATTCTTATTTGTTTATGTGGGTAGACCCAATCGCATACAAAATGGAAATATTTTTCCTTTCTTGTGATACAAACTGCGTTACATACAAAATATATGTATTATAACCTGCCCTTATACAATTTCAACCTGCTCTCATACAATTTTAACCTATTGCAAAGCTTACCTGTAGAGTTTTCAAGCTCTGCTGAAAGTGGTAAAATTGTGTGCTGATACACCAGAAATGCACCAGACAGAAAACCTGTAAAGAATGGGCCCAGATGTGATTCCCACTGCAATAACTCACAAGCGGCTTGAAAAATCAAGGACTTCACAGCACAAAACTGTTACGGTACAAAATTTGCTCAGCAGAGTAGTCCCCTTTATTGTAAAAAGCATACATATGCAGGAGACCAATCAGTCAAGGTCTTGTCTCCATGAACACAATTGTTGTTTGTCTTTTTGGCTTTTCCCAGTTAGGGGTAGGGTTGCCACCTTTGCAAATGCCCAAAGTGGGACATTTTTGGTACAAACGTCAGAAACATACCCACGGCCAGTACAAAGGACAGAACTTCACTTTTTTGCCTAAATAAAAGCTTATTCTTATAGCATTTTAGTTGCTTATTCTGTTTCTCGTAACATTTAGGTGTTTCAGATACAGAATAACTGTTTTATGCAGCTATTACATAAAATATAGGAAATATATTTGTCCCTAAATCTCAGGACATTTGCCATTTTTTCAAGTTTTTTGCAGGACACAACTGCCTAAAGAGGGACTGTCATTCGCAAAGTGGGACTTGTGGTAACCCTAGTTAGGGGTCACCACAGCAGAACTCTGGTCTGCTAACTATTGGCAGTAGATTTTTTTTATTGTGCCGAGTTGCCAGCCCGACGCCCAACCTTCAGCGAAGGCACGTCCATTCATGCATGTCTTTTGGAGGTCAATCGACCACAGAGAGGACATGCAGACTCCACACAGAAGGCACTCCAGCCGTGAATCGAACAGGGGAACCTCTTGCTGTGAGGCAACAACGCTACCGCTCTACCACCGCGGCTACTTCATGAACACAATAATTTTCATTATTTTATATTCTTATTGCTTCTACTCAAACTATTTTTATCTATTAAACTACAGCCATTGTCCATTAAAAACTGAACACCTTTATATTATTTTGCTTACTAAGGGTCTACAGACCCCTTATATTCCATATTAGGCAAACATTCCAATCGTCCATGTTGGAACTTTCTGTGCTGGCATTATCCACGTTGGCAGGAACTAGATAATCAGGAATAGACTTCAAATTAACAGAATGTATCTTGAAACAAGATGAAATACAGGCAGAGAAAATATATGAACTCAGAACATTTGTTTTCCCCATTTTTACATGTTTGCCTTCGCAGTAGCTACTACTACTACTACTATCGCAAGTGATATGTGTCTGTATCATTACAGTTAACTTGTGTCCACAGTAATTGCATTACTAACATGTATGAGACAATATTGATTCCTGGTCATACATTGCATTATACTGTGCAATATCATACAAGCAGTTTCAAGACATACCTGCAATGCCCAGACGTTTGTATAACTCTGCTCATCTCTCCCACTGGTACTGTGTCTTGTATCATTTAAAAGCTCATCCACAAGACTTTTTTTTTCTTTTTTGCAAATTTTACATTGTTCTCCAGACTTTGAAAACTTCTGAGGAAGTGTTGCTCCCATAAGCCCTTCTCTCCTTGATATAAAAGTGATACAGCATCACCCACGTATTTTAACCCCCCCCCCTTTCCAAGACAGGGTCATCAGCTAGTATGGACAGGTGAAGTCAGTGTGCAAGAGAAAAGTGAGCCTGAGAGCCAACATTGCTACTTGCAGAGGTTAGTGTGACAGTACTGGGAGGTCCCACACTCTCTGTCTGCTAGCAACATTCAGAAAGCCATTGTGCTCTGTTAGGCATGGATCTCTCTTTAGATGTGTCTGTACAGTCCCCAAAATCCTGAACTACTGAATGTTAATTATGTCCCTTACTGGTGTATGATAATAAACAGCCAATATGTAATATGCCTGCAGTGTTCTGAGATGTTCATATATATATATATGTGATTACCTCTACATGGGAGACAATGTAGCTACCGCATACATAGGCATGTCCACTTATTTTATATCACATAAGTTGTGCTGTTATTCTGTTATTTTTTAGGTCTGTGATCAATATGTACATGCCAGTAGTGGTCCTGCCATGTATTTGTTGTTGTTTAAGATTTACGTGGAATATACTACCTGTGGATTATAATACTGCTTAAATTTGTAAGGTTTCCTTTGGAAACAACTCAATGTAGGTGACAGTGCTTCCACAATAATTCTTGTTATGAGCAACTTTGGTGAGTATTGATGCACTTATATGTTTTCCATAGCTCTATCACTTTTTTAGCGTAGAAATTTGTTTTATGTTCTCAGCTTCCCATAACTGCATGCTGCAATTCCCACACCATCCATATGCAGTTATGTATTTATGTGGCTGTGTAGAAAAAGGAATCACTATAAGAGTAGGCAGAATATATTTTCATTCTCTTTATATACATATTATCTTTCTTATATATGTACACACACACATACACACACACACACACACACACACACACACACACACACACATACGCACACTCGCACACATATACATTTACATGCACACACATATATTTATATATATAGAAGGGGTCCCACAAAGTCACAAGATAAACATGCTGAATAGTTGAATTTTGGAGCACTTTTGTTCCTTTATTATTTAGAACTTCATCAGAAAATAACAAGTGCTGTTTCTGTGCTTGCAATAAGTAGGCAGTTCTGACCAATCGGATTTAAGAAAAAAGCCCACCAAAACAGAACAGTGGATTAGGTAAAAAACTAGAAACAAATTGAGCTAACAATTGGAGATACAGCAGCTATCCGGCACTCAGACAACACAAATGTGCTAGCCAAACACAGTCGCATTTGCATTGGTTTCATAGGATTCGAGTTTCTTATACTGGAAAAAATCCCCCACTTCGTTGGGGACATGGAAACCTTCCGGACTGTGCAAGAACTTGCATACCAGCTAAGCTTGCATGCCGACATCCCAAAGGCTTCACTGAAAACTTAAATATCCAATGCTCTCTGAAATGGTACATCTAACCCACATAGTTTTTATCTAAGACATTAACAACTATGTTCAGTGCAAATATCAGCTAAAAATGTGCTACAATGCCATCTGTTTGTCAACAGCAAAACTCTTCTGAAACGTTAAGCATTGTCCACCTCTACTTGTTTCAGCAATAGCGCCACTTCTTTTTCAGTGTAGTACTCATACAAACCTCAAAACATGTACAGCGCCACCTAACTTTGATCCTCAGTGTTTAAGAAGTTGGCAATTGTTTTGTTCTATGCAACAACACCACCTGTTTCTCAATTGTTGACTCAACGTATTTTTTAATTGTCTTAATCCATGTGACAGCGCCACCTATTTTTCAGAAACATACTCGAATGAACCTCTAAATGATTAAAGCATCACCTGTCTTTGATTCAAAGTTTCTGTACTGCCAATTGTTAGAGCAATTTGTTTCTAGTTTTTTACCTAATCCATTGTTCTATTTTGGCAGACTTTTTTCTTAAACCTGATTTGTGCCTATTTATTGCAAGCACAGAAGCAGCACTTGTTATTTGTTGATGAGGTTATAAAATAATAAAGGAACGAAAGCGCTCAAAAATTAAACTGTTCAGTGTGTTTTGTCTTGTGATTTCATGGGATCTCTTTCTACTTCTACAGTTTTTAACCTCCCTTCAGGAATCAGGAATTCTTCATATATTTACATATGAGACAAATACATTGCATTTTCTGGAAACTGCATAGTCAGTGATACACATCACATGCATGTTGTTGTTCTTTCGGCTTTTCCTGGTTAGGGGTCGCCACAGCAGAACTCTGGTCCGCTAATGATTGGCAGTAGATTTTTATGGTGCCAAGGTGCCAGCTTGATGCACAACCTTCAATGAAGGCACGCCCATTCACGCATGTCTTTCAAATGCCACTCGACCGCGGGGAGGACATGCAGACTCCACACAGAAGGCGCTCCAGCCGAGAATCGAACGGGAGAACCTCTTGCCATGAGGCGACAACGCTACCGCTGCACCACCTGCATATCACACATGAACTATTGTTTGTTACACTGCCCATTTAATTACTTCATAAGTGTTACATTGTAAATTTAAATACCCCAAAAACTTGGAGTGGTGTATTGTAGTATACCGCAAGACTTTTTAGAATCCTATCTATACTGTACATTTCCAATGAAAATGATTTGACCTTTGTTGTAGTCTTTCCTGTCTCTGTTGTCAAGATGTCTCATACATTTCTATTGATTGTCTTTTTTTTTTTTGCTGACTGCAGTACTAACACACGAATATCTGTGATGTGTTTTTTATTATGTATGTTTGGAAGTATCATATTCAACAATCTTAATTCAAATATATATTTTGCTAATGCAATCTTTATGCATAATTATTTGTTTTCTTTAATTTTTAGAAGCATTAGATTTAAGTTATGCAGTGCTTACTTAGAGTAAGTTCTTACTCATGTGCCATTAACTCTTGAGTATTTGAGATGTAGCCACCAATTTCAAACCTGACAGTTGTGTATCTTTTACAGACTGTCCAGTGTTACAAGGTGCTGTTCCACATCTGCAATCAACAAACACTAACGTAAAACCAGGATCCCAAGTAAAACTTTTCTGTGATCCAGGTTACCAACTGGTAGGCGATCATTCACAGCAATGTCTGAACCTAGGACAATGGAGTCATCCTCTTCCATACTGTGAAAGTAAGCAGAAAAGAGAACCAGGACAAACTTCATAATGTGCTATAGAAGCAAGAATGTAGTTAATTTAAAGAAGTCCTTTATGTGACTGCAGTCCTGGCTGCCACAAGAGTCTCTGAAAGAATATTATAAGGCAGGCCTAAGCTACAAATGAGTGTGTATTGCATGCAGCCTGCAGACTAGGTAACTGATGTTGTTGTACATGGATGCTGCATAAATGAAATACAGCAAAGGGATATAAGCAGGCAATAAGTGTTGTAGTAATGACTGTAGTTTATGACAGGAAACTGTAATCATAAAAATACCGAAATCATAAATTAATGAGCAAAAATTCAGAATGCTGTCATGTAAGACACTTTTATTCTATTGTAATGTAAATGCAGAAGTAGAAATAATGGTGACTAAAACATGCCAGTATACCTTTTGTATAAGAGAAATGTGTAAATTGGAATATGTTCTTCATTCTCACTGCTGCGGTAGCCTATTCCTAGTGTCCTGCCAAAGACACATGTCCCGGCAAGCTTGTCAAAGATTTGACTCCCTTCTCATTCAGTCACTCTTTCTGTTGCTAGATGGCACCTTTTTTGAAGGGAAATATATTGGCAACCAGAATAAGGTAAAGCTTCAGAATTTTCATGCTGTCTCAAGGAGAAGCATCTCTCTGGCTGCAGAGGAGCAGCAGTCAGTCAGAAGCTTTTTGTCTAACAGAAAAAAAAAATCTGGGGACAACTTTTTATTGTATATTTGTATTTTTTCTGCTCTAACTTAGCATTAAAAAAACAACTATTTGTGGTATTCCACTTTAAGAATACCAACTTTTGTCAGGGGTATTTTATACGTGCTTTTGTAATGTTTACTTGATTTATTTTACAGTGCTGTGTGGGAAAAATGTGAGTTTTATCATTTTAAAATATTACATAGTTGGGCTGTATTTTTACAGTCAAAACGTATGCATTTCATGTCCGTTACTATTTTTAATGGAATTATAACATTTTCTCATTTCCAAGGTTGCAGATGTTCTGAGATATTTCTGACTAAAAGTTTAAAATCTGGTTATATGATTTTCAGTGTACTGCTTGGGTTTACAAGTATAGGGACTTTTTTTGGTCTTTGGGGAAGAGAAGTGCACTGTTGTGCTTACTGCTGAACACCTACCTTCTCCTGGTGTTACTTACTGTACTGGCAATAAGGTTTCTTCACTGGCTGCAGTATGGATAATATATAACTGCTGGCTTTTTCTACTCTGCTTGTACCTAAAAAGAAAAATGTATTGCCTCAGCCTATGATTAGTAACTGTGACATGACCAAAGATGTTTCCACAGACCACCTATCTTTTGGTGTACCCATAATGGTCATAGACACATCCTCAGGGGCTGTTCCAGTATGTGTTATAGGTATGGAAGAAGTAAACATTTTAGGTATAGGAGTTATCCAGAGAAAGAAGCCTTTTGCCAGGGAGAGTAGGCTTTCTCCTAACCACTCTCCCACTAGGTTCATAGGTTGGTACTAGGCTATCAGCCCTAGGGCATGTACAAGCCTAGCCATAACAATTCCCTGGCTATTTCTTCACACACTATTTACTTCCCTGGACCCCTGTCTAGCAGGGTGACTGACATGATCCCTGGGGTGAATTTCATTTCTCCCATCCAATCGTCAAGGTTCCTTTTGAAGAGGGCCAAAGAGGCACTCTGCTTGACATGTATGGGCAATCTATTCCAGAGTCTGGGGAGTCTCTGGGTCAGGAACCTGTCCCTCCAGCATGTTTTGTTTATTGTGATGACAAGGTTTAGATCCCTGGAGCATGTGGCTTTGAGGGATTGGGATTTCTTTAAGTGTAGCATGTCCAACAGCTCTGGGTTTGACATGGCCTTGTATGTTAAGCAGAGATCGCCTCTGAGTAGACGATATGCGACAGAGTATAGCTGGAGTTTTTTAAGGTGGTCAGCATAGGGCATCTGCTTTAGACCTGTGATTCTTTTAGTGAGGTATTTCTGCGGCCTTTCCAGTTGTTGCAGATGTCTTGAGAGGTACATACCAAATGGGGCGTTGTATTCTATAATGGGTCTAATGAGGGATGAGTACAGTGGGACAATGACCTCCTTTTTCTGGATGAAAAGCCCTTAGTGATGAGGTGTGCCACATAGAAGGATTTCCTGACTGTTGTGGCGATGTGGTTATCGAAGGTGAGACCACGGTCCACCTGTGTCCCTAAGTCTCTTATCACACTTTCGGTGTTTAGTGTACTGCCACCTATATGGTAATTCACAGATACATGTTTTTTCCCAAAGGGGATAACTATACATTTCTTGGCATTGAGCTTGAGCCCATGGCTCTGGCACCAAGCATCTGTTTCTGTAAGGCCCTTTTGCAGAGTATCCACATCATTTGGGGATTCAGTAATGGCTCCCAGTTTGCAGTCATCTGCGAACTTTGTTAGCCAGAGTCCCTTAGTGTTGGCTTGTACTTCAGAGAAGTAGATGCCAAACAAGAGCGGTCCCAGGACTGAACCCTGAGGTAGTCCACTTGTCACTTGTCTGGAGCTGGATTTGGAGTTGCCTACTTTTACAGTGTGGGTTCTATCAGTAAGCCAGTTAGCAACCCATTGGGTGACATAGGGATTAATGCCCAGCTTAGTAAGTTTATCTATGATTCCAGAGTGGAGGATGGTGTCAAAGGCCTTGGCAAGGTCTAGATAGGCTGTATGGACCACCTTACCCTTGTCCATGGCTCTGGAGACTGATTCGAAGAAGTCAGTCAGGTTCAGGAGACAAGATCGGCCCTTCACGAACCCAAACTGGGTGGGGTCCAATGTTTGAAGGCTGCCAATATCTTTGTTTATAAGTTCCATGGTAATACACTCCATGGCCTTGCAGATAAGGCTTGTCAGACTGATGGGACGGTAGTTTGCAGGATCCAAGGTGGATCCCCCCTTGTGGAGTGGGATAACTATAGCTCTGCGCCACTCAATGAGCACGAAACCTGAGGTGAGGCTATGATTAAACATGACACTTAGGTGAGGTGCCAGTTCATATTGTAGTTCATGTAGTACACAGCCCAGGATGTCATCTGGTCCCATGGATGCTGTATCCTTAGCTTTGGAGAGTGCGTTTTTTGCCTGTGTGGCCATTATTACTGGAATTTGCCAATCTTCTGGTATTGAGATGGGCCATTTAGGGGGTAAGAGGGGGGTGAAGTTGGCAATGAATCGATCTGCCAGGATACTGGCAATATCCTTGGGATCAGTATATTTAATGCCATTCTGTTTTAGCTCGGAGCAGATCTGAGCATTGCTATTTAGATTCTTGACATAGTTATAGAATGCCTTGTGGTTGTCTTTGGAATCTTTGGCAATTTTATTTTCGTAACTAGCTTTGTAGGATTTTATGAGGGATCTCAGTTTCTTACTGAGGCTGGTAAGGGAGTTTTTTGCATCCTGGGATTTTCCTCTTTTCTGCAACAGTTTCTTCCTTTTGTTGTAAAGTTTTTTTATGGCAGGGGGCCACCATAGACCACCACTTCTAGAAAAAAGAAGAAAAAAATTAATTACAGGGCAGATGATCAAGTTGTTTCTGTATCTATGTCAGGTATTATAGCTTTGGCTAAGAGCATTTTGCTGTCATTCAGTTCTGGCGGCTGTTTGCCTTTTTAAAGTTCTAGTGCAGGCATTACTAGAAAACAGTATGAGTATTCAGATGATGTCGATTTTGACAGAGACGGAGAGATTCTCCTCCGGAATCCATTGTCCAGAGTTCTAACACTTCAGATAATGAACCTGAAGTTAATGCTAGACAAGTGTTTTTTTTTTTTTACTTTTGCTGAAACTATTGCTAGGCTCAGATATGTTTTTCTTGTGAGCAAACAAGTCTCTCCCAGAAGTGGGCAGATTTTATGAGCTATTAGAGGATGAGGTTCTTAATTTTGCACATATTTCTCCCATTTTGCCAGCTCTAGCAGACATTTTTAAATCTGCCTGCAAGGCTCCTGACTCACAGGCTGTAGGTCTGACTTGACTCCAGTTTTTAAACATTCTCTAAGAAGTGTGCATGATTGCACTGACACAGTATCTAGAGCTTCTGATGCTTCTGTGGTATTGAGAACATTTATTTGGTTGCATAATCAGAATTTTTCTGATGATTTGAAGTCTGAAATTCTTAATTCTCCACTTAGCCTGGATCTGGCATTTGGTCTTGAGGCAGATCCTTAAACAACCTGGCAACAAAGGTAAATTGTTGCATGGACAGTTGTTGCAAGGTCAGTCTATAACCAAATGAGATTATTTTGAGCACAAAAAAGGAACCTGGCTAAGCTTAAAATGGCCTGCAAGGGCAGCCAGCCTAGTGCTTGACTATGAACCTATGGAGCTTCTAGGATTTTTCAGGAATGAAGTTTCTACCCTAACGGGTGGCCACGGTGGTGCAGTGGTTAGCATTGCTGCCTCACAGCAAGAGGTTCTCCGGTTCGATCCTCGGCTGGGGTGCCTTCTGTGCGGAGTCTGCATGTTCTCCCTGTGGTCGCGTGGGTTTTCTCCCACATCCCAAAGACATGCTGCAGGTGGATTTGACACTCTAAATTGGCCCTAGGTGTGCGTGTGAGTGTGCCTTCTGTGGAAGGTTGGGCGCCGGGCTGGCAACTCGACACCGTAAAACTCCACTGCCATTCAATGTGCGGACAAGGTGATCCGCTGTGGCGACCCCTAACCGGGAAAAAGCCAGAAGAAGAAGAAGAAGTTTCTACCCTAACAAGGTCACTTCTCAGTCCTTTAGAGAGTACAGAAAACAGAACCCCCAGTCTAACAGCAAGCAGGACCCTGAAAGGAAATGTCAAAAGGATAACTCTTTCAAAACCAAATAAAAGAAGTAATGTTTCCCTAAAAGAGTCAAGTTCTAGCTAATGAATGACTATGTTAGGAATCTGACCAATTTAGTCCCTTGTCCTGTCCCAGTTTCTCTAGATTTCTCACACTAACTGACCTTCATTTTCAAGCAGATGTGGCCTCTGACAGATACACTCAGGCAAATGGTCTTTCTTCCAAAATAAAGGTAATAGCTTACCAGTGGATCTTTCTGCATTTTTCTCTCCTACAAGAGAATTTCTCAGGATTCTAGGCCTCATGGCATCCATGATCCTCATGATACCACTTGTCAGATTGCATGTGAAAAATCCAGTTGGACCTAAAAAATTCTTGGCCTGACCACGTACACCCCTTTGGACTTTCATATTCCTGTGTTAGTTTTATTAGGTGAGAATTGCTGTGGCGGAGGGATCAAATGGCTCTCAATTCAGGTCTTCCTTTCTCCCTTCCAACCAAAGGTCAGTCTGTCCAGACAGACTCTTTAGATTATGCTTAGTGTGCAGTTTCCATGGGAGTAAAAGTGCAAGGTCTGTAAGAATCTTTGGACAGGCCAAAGCACAAAAGCATCAAGGAAATGCTAAAATTGATTGATGCTTTGAAACCTCTACGCCATCTATGGGCTCTAGGACCTTTACAGGTTTATATAGATAACACCACAATGATGCGGTATTTCAACAAATAAAGGGGTACAAGGCCATGCCTTTTCCAGTTGGCAATGATAGCTTCGGAGATGGCTCTTTAGCGTACTGCAACGCTTCAGGCCTCCTGTATTCCATCACAGCAAAACATATTGGCAGACAGACTTAGCAGATCCTGGACAGACTCTCAGGTGTGGAAATGTAATGCGGACATTTTCTAGGACTTGATCCAGATGTGGGGAATACCTTAAGTAGATCTGTTCAACTCCTAACAAATCAGACAAATAGAAAAATTCTGTCTGAGACATCCTTGCAGTAAAGCAAGGAGAATAGATGCTCTATCATTCCCTTAGTTGGGAATGTTTCTGTATGATTTTCCACCCTTTCAAATGAGTTTCAAGATACTTCTAAAAATACAGAAAAAAATTACCAAAAATTACTGTGCTGATTTAATTTGGGTCCAGCAAAATCAGTTCTCCCTTTTTATGGAATTGGCCAAAGACAATTACCACAAGCTTCCTCATAAAATGGATATACTCACACAGCATAAGGGGAGTCTTATATACCCTGAAATCAGTCAACTACATTTGACAGTAAACCGACTGATGCACAAAATACTAATACTACAACTACAATTGACAACCTGGGTGATTAAATTTTAATAACTTTTAGGCACCTTTTTTATGAGGATGTGCAGCAAGTGCTGAAGGAGGCAAGAAAACCTGCTGTTAGAAAATGTTTTGTTGGCAAATGGAAGACATTTTCTAGTTGGTGCTTTCCCAGTCACAGGGATCCTGAAAGGGAAGTAACACCACTGGTTCTCAAATTTGTGTGACCTATGTAAAGATGGCTTGTCGTACGCTTCCATCAAGGTGCATCTTGCAGTCATCTCAGCTTATCTGTCTATGGACCCCCCTCTTTCTTCTGTTTGTAGTCAAACAGTTTCTCAAAGTAATGTTGCATATGAGACCCCCTAGCAAGCAAATTCCTTCTCCTCCTCCTTGAGATCTCAGTTTTATTCTAGAAAAACTGACCTTATCTTCTTTTGAACCAGACTTTCAGGCAGGCTGGTGGTTCACTATTTGGAAAACTGTTTTAGTTTTGCCTTTGACATCTGCAAGCTATGTATCTGAGTTGTAAGCTCTCAAGGTGGCTGAAACCTATCTGGTTTTCTACAAGGATAGGGCTGCTTTACACACAAATCCTTCATTCATTTTACCTGGAATCAAGTCATCAGTCTCTCGGTTTTCTTTCCAGAACCAAAATACAAGGGAGAGCAAATTTTACTTATATTGGATTTGCACCGGCAGCTCAGGTACATCCTTGGGAGAACCAAGTCCTATAGGAAGGCTGAACAACTGTTGTTTCCTATGCTGGGACTAAGAAAGGCCAACCCATTTCAAAATAGACTATATCTAGATGTCTTCTGCTATTGTTTTTTGCCATTCTCACTATGGTATAACTATTACAGGCAAAGTTAAGGCACATTCTACCAGGGCCTTATCCTCTTCAGTGGAATATTGGAAAGGGGTGGACTCTAGAAGTATTCTAGATGCAGCAACTTGGTGAGCTATTACTAAATCCACAAAGCACTACAAACTGGATTTCATCTCTAGGTCCAGGTCAAGCTTTGCTTGGACCATTCTCCAAGGGCTCATGGAGCCTTATCCTTCCTCCTCCTTTAGGAATCTACCTATAGACTACTGTAGGAGTGAGAATGAAGAACTTAGTGCAGTTGTGTAAGTCTTACTTACCCATAACAGTATATGTTCGAATCTCTTCACTGCTGCATTAACCATCCCCACCCATCATTCCCCTTTGTAGATAGTTAATGAGGGACATAACCTCCTTTGTTAGGTTATTGTTGCTATTGTTTGGATGATTTTTATTGTGATTATTGTCTGTTGTTTTTTGTTGGCTCAGGATGAATCTATCTTCCTTTCTTGGGGCAGTACAATCCTTAAGATTTATCTCATACTGGTTGTGAAGTGCTTCCTTTCAAAAAGGTACAGCCTATAGGTTCATAGGTAGGTACTAGGCTATCTGCCTGAGGGCATTTATAAGCTTAGCCAGAGTGTGTCGGCTTTCGCCGCCCCATTGATTAATTAACTGATCCTCTGTCAAGCAGATCCAATGAAGTGACCTCAGTGGTGTATTTTATGTTACCCATCCACTCGTCAAGGTTTCTCTTAAAGAGTGTTAGTGAGGTTTGAAATTTTGTTCCAAAGCATGAGGAGTCTCTGTGACAGGAATCTATCCCTCCAGCATGTTCTATTTATTGTTATGGCAAAGTTTAGCTCACTAGAGCATGCGCTCACAATGACTTGGATTTCTTTAGGTGGAGCATGTCCATCAATTCTGAGTTGAACATAGTTTTGTAAGTCAGGCAGAGATCACCTCTGAGTAAGAGATATGCCACTGAGTACAGCCGGAGTTTTTTCAGTCAGGCTGTATAGGCCATATGTTTGAGACCAGTAATCCTCTTGGTGAGGTACTTTTGTGGTCTTTCCAGCTGTTGGAAGTATCTTGTGAGGTACATCCCAAATGGGGCATTGTACTCTATGATGGGTTTAATGAGTGAAGAGTAGAGTGGCACTATAACCTCTTTATTTCTAGATGCAAACCCTTTAGTAATTAAATGGGCCACATAGAAGGATTTCCTAACTACTTTGGCAATATGATTGTCAAAGGAGAGATTACTATATATCTGGATCCCCAGATCTCTTATTACCTCTTCGGTATTAAGGGGGCTGCCACCTATGTGGTAATTCTCCCAAATGGGATGACTATGCATTTTTTGGCATTTAGTTTGAGGCCATGACTTTGACACCAGGTGTATGTCTCAGTAAGGCCCTTGTGGAGGATGTCTGTGTCAGCCGGAGAGTCAATTATGGCTCCCAGTTTGCAGTCATCGGCAAACTTGGTTAGCCATAGTCCTCCTGTATTTGCCTGTACTCCTGAGATGTATATGCCGAACAGTAGTGGTCCCAGGACCGAGCCTTGTGGGACACCACTTGTGACTGGTTTAGAGTCGGACCTGGAGCCCGCTATTCTTACCGTGTGAGTTCGGTCTGTAAGTCAGCTGGCAACCCATCTCGTGACATAGGGGTTTATGTTCAGGCTGGTGAGTTTTTCTGTAATACCCGAGTGGGGAATGGTGTCAAAAGCCTTGGCGAGGTCAAGGTAGGCTGTGTGAACCACTTTTCCCTCATCTATGGCCTTGGTGAAAGTCTCGAAGAAGTCAACCATGTTTAGTAGGCATGATCTGCCCTTAACAAAGCCAAACTGGGTCGGGTCATGTGTTTGGCAGTTCCCAATGTCTTTGTTAATGAGTTCCATGATGATGCACTCCATAGCCTTGCAGACCAGGCTAGTCAGGCTTATGAGGTGATAGTTACCAGGGTCAGTTGTGGCCCCTCCTTTGTGGAGAGGAATAACCATTGCTGTGTGCCATTCTATGGGCACATAGCCTGTGGAGAGACTGAGCTTGAACAGTGTGTTTAGGTGGGGGGTTAGTTCGTTCTGCAGTTCATGCAAGATGCAGCCTAGGACACCATCTGGTCCCACTGAGGCTGTGTTTTTGGCTTTTGAAAGAGCTGTTTTCACCTGTGCATCTGTAATTTTTGGGACACTACACTTTTCCGGTATTGTTGTGGGCCCTTTTAGATGTGAGAGAGGGGTGAAGTTTGCACTGAATCTATCTGCCAGGATGTTGGCAATATCAGTAGGTTCAGTATATTTGGTGCTATTTTGCACTAGTTCAGTGCATATCTGTGCGTTGCCACTTAGATTCTTAACATAACTAAAGAAGGCTTTGTGGTTATCTTTTGAATCCTTGGCTATTTTTCTTTTGAAGTTAGCCTTGGATGATTTCATGAGGGACCTTAGTTTCTTACTGATACTGATCAGGGATGTCTTTCCTTCTTGGGATTTGCTTTTTTTCTGAACTAGTTTCCTCCTTCTATTGTATAGCATGTTTATTTCAGGGGTCCACCAAACTGGCTTCCTTCTCTTAGAGGAGTGAGTCTTGGTTTTGCTAGGGATGGCACAATCCATGCATCCTTGTAGCGTGCATTTGTAAAGGTTTTTGCATCTTGGGCAGCGTTATCCTTTAGTGTGGGGGTTGTGAAACTTACCACCTCTGTCTTAAGTAAGGTGAAGTTTGCTTTAGAAAAGTTTTTTTACTGTGGTTTCCTTAGTTGGGGGTGGTGGTGGGGTGTGGACATCCAGAGTGATTAGTTTATGGTCTGATCTAACCAGTGATGGGTTGACCTCCGGTGTGGAACACCTGTCTCCCATGTTGGTGATGACCAGGTCCAATATGTTTTCACCTCTGGTAGGAGAGTTTACCAGCTGATCCAGGGCATTTGAGTTGATGAAATCCAGGAAGCGCTGGACCTGGGAATTTGTACTCGAGTAGTTTTCCCAGTGAATGGTAGGGTAATTGAAATCGCCCAATATCAGGGTGTTCGGTAGGATCTTCATGTTTTCCAGTGTCTCCAGAAAGGTGAAGTGGTGGTCCCGGGTCATGGAGGGTGATCTGTAGCAGGCCACAATTTGCATTGCAGATTTGCCCGATGTTAGTTGCACATGGATGATCTCAGAGGTATCATGCTGCACCACTAACCTGGAGGTGTAGGTATCCTTGATGAATATGGATATAGCCCCTCCTTTTGTGTTTCGGTCCATGTTCTGTGGCCGAAATGTGTGGTATGAGTTGTAGCCCGGTAGTGCTGGGGTGCTCTCTGGAGCCTTGAACCAGGTTTCAGTTAATGCACAGATGTCGACATTCTCCATACTGAGGAGTGCTTCGAGTGCGTGCATTTTGAGATTTAAACTCCTGGTGTTGAGTAGCATAACCCTCAGTTTTTTGTTAATTGTGCTGTTTACGGAGGTGGGTTTGATTTTTGAGCCTTGCCTAAAAAAGGCACTATGGGGGCAGCAAGAGTCTTGGTCAGTATTTGAAAGCCTAGGGGTGACAGGTGCAAGCCATCTCTTGCGAAGCAATGCGGCTTATCGAGCATGTCATCCCAGGCTGACAGACACTGGATCCCCTTTGAATGACACCAGAAGCTTAGCCAATTGTTGAAATTGATAATTTTTTTCTTTATACTGAGGTATCATTCTTGGTGAGGGCAGGATGCTACTCAGGGTCAGGGTCTGATCAGAGAGCTCTTACATGTCTCTTTTCATGTAGTCCAGGGAGGTACGTCTCAGGTCATTCACACCAAGATGAACAATGACAGAGTCATATTTGTATTTGTTCTGGAGTGACCTGAGTGCTTGTGTTATGTGGCGGATTCTGGCACTCAACAGGCAGCTAACAGTAACCTTCTCCTTGTCCAGCCTAGTGAGTGGGACGTCAGTGTGCCTGATTGTAGAGTCACCTATTACTAGTGTGCTAGGTGTGTTATTTCACCTTAAGGGCTGTGATTGTGTGGCACATTGATTTTGTATTTTATATGTTGTCTGGTTTGTGACGGGAAGTGGAAGTTGTTTGGGTGTCTGCTTTGGAGGTCTCTGATGCTTTTGCAGGTTTTTATTTAGAGCCTCCGAGTATGATTTTGTGTATTTATGTGTATTTTTTGCCAGTGCTGTTTTAGTAGGTCTGTGTGCAGCTGGAGATGTGGTGCAAGTGTCAACCTTCTCCTCCTGACTGTCTGTTCCAGTCTTGGGTGGAGACAGCTTAGCTTCCAGTTTGGCTGTATAATTGCATCTCTCGCATATGTTAGTGTTTTGTGGTAGGAGGAGAGGGTTTTCTGTGTACATGAGGTTGTAACATTGCCTCAGGTTACCCAGATTCACCAGCTGGACTGGAGAGTGCACCTGAAGTTGCCCTTTGGTCATGCCTGAATAGTGGGTGAGCTGCTTAGTCGCTTGGTTGGTGAGGGGTGAATAAAGAGCCTTGCCCTGCTGCGCAATCAGTGTCAGGGTATATTAGTGCTTGCTATTAGGTCTGAGCAAGTGCTGGGCTGTAAGATGCTTTTTTAGTGCTTAGGCTGAGAGTTAGGCTAGTTTCTAGAGAAAAACTGAAGAGGAGACTTAGTGGAACCAGGAATAATTTAACCATAGCTAACCGGCACTGCCGTGCAACCGTACAAAACCGTGCAAACGCAGTTTTTATAGTAGGGAAATGAAAGAGATAGAAATTAGCCCAACATGGCCAATAAACTACTAACTTCTGGGCTGGAACCACTCCTCCAGGGACAGATAGGTTGCTCAAAGCTCCCCCTTCTCACAGGTGAACAGAGAAACTTCCTTCTATTCAAGTAAGGTATGGGCAACTCAGAAACTAGTATCACAGCCCTGAATTCAGCACTAGCCTGAAAACTGGACTACACTAGCTTAGAAAGGCAGGAAACAAGGAATTTTTTTTTTGTTTGTTTTTTTGAAAAGATAAGGCAAAAACAGTAAAAAGTACACTTAAAACAGCTTTAAACGACTACAAACGATCAGAAAAGGCTATTGCACTTTAGTGTGTAGCCTACAACAGTTAAATTATTTAAACAAAAACAACTTTTTAAAAGTGCAGGCAGTCAAATAAGTACAATATGTGAAAAAAAACAAGCTTTTAAATCACAATAAACGCTGGAAAATCTGCGTTTAGGCGGAAAACAGTTAAGTACAGCAAGAAAGTACAGAAAACTGATACTTAATCACTCCAAAGTCTCTCTTCTAAGCTAGAAGGCTTGTATCAGTTTAAGGCTTTCTAGTGCTACCCAGTAGGTTATTTACAGGAAAGATGGGAAACAAGTGCAGATGTGGTCTTTTAAACCAGAAAGTTGAAAGAGATGGACAAACTATCCAAATTATTGATAAACTACAATTTCTGGGCCAAGAACCTCTCCTCTCATAGCAGACAGGCTACCTAGTGATTACCACTCCCACTAATAAGCTAGAAGGCTTTCCTCCAACACAGAAAGGCTTGCGGGGCTCAGAAGCTTACCAACAGTCCTGGATACAGCAACTCTGTATCTGGACTAGGCTAGTTACAGGAAAGGTGGGAAACAAGCGCAAGTGCGGCTTTTAAACCAGAACGTTGAAAGAGATGGAAAAAAAACTTCCCATATGGCCAATAGCTACAATTTCTGGGCCAGGAATCACCCCTCTTGCGGTAGATAGGCTACCTAATGCTTACCACTCCTACTGATAAGCTAGACGGCTTCCCTCCAATACAGAAAGGCTTGGGGGCTCAGAAGCTTACAAAGAGTCCTGGATACAGCAAATCTGTACCTGGACTAGACTAGTTACAGGAAAAGCAGGGAACAAGTACAAACATAGGCTTTTAAGCCAGCAAGTTGAAAGAGATGGAAAACTGCCCAAACGGCTAAATAAACTACAATTTCTGGGCCAAAACTCACTCTTCCCATGGAGGATAGGCTACCTAGTGCTTACCACTCCCACTGATAAGCTAGAAGGCTTCCCTCCAACATGGAAAGGCTTGGGGGGCTCAGAAGCTTACAAAGAGTCCTGGATACAGCAAATCTGTACCTGGAGAAGACTAGTAACAATAAAGGCAGGAAACAAGTGCAAACACAGACTTTTAAATCAGAAGGTTGAAAGAGATGGAAAAGCTTTCCAAACGGCCAATAAACTATCATTTCTGGGCCAGAAACCACTCCTCCTGTGTTAGATAGGTTACCTAGTGCTTATCACTCCCACTGATAAACTAGAAGGCTTCTCTCCAATACAGAAGGGCTTGGTGGGGCTCAGAAGCTTACCAACAGTCCTGGATATGACAAATCTGTACCTGGACTACACTAGTTATAGGAAAGGCAGGGACCAAACGCAAAAATATCAGAGCTTTGGCCAGCTAACATCTACCTGAAATCAGCTGGACGTATAAGTGAATTTAAGTACACTTTTATCTGCTCTTTTTTATATAGTACTGTATTTAATTCATTTATTTGTGTTTTTCACTGAATATTAACTCAACTGAAGTTGTGGCTGTCTTTCTACAGAGTACTTTTTAGAATTTCTGTGTAGCCATTGATAGCAGTGGGGGTAGTTTCAGGTCATCACTAACATCCTGTCTTGCCTTATATAAGTGGTACATTTTGAGTTATCTCTGCTTAATATCAGAGCTTTGGCTGGCTAACATCTACCTGAAATCAGCTGGACGTATAAGTGAATTTAAGTACACTTTTATCTGCTCTTTTGCATATAGTACTGTATTTAATTTATTTATTTGTATTTTTCACTGAATATTAACTCAACTGAAGTTATGGCTGTCTCTCTACAGTTAGTTCCTCACCCGCCCTCTCTGTTCTTGTTTTGGTGTTAATGTTGGTGGCTTTGAAATTGCCCACCCCTCTTGTAGATTTGTATTTGGATACTCCTTCTGGGCCCATCTCATTTGCTCACTCAACTGAGTGCAGTGAGATCATATTCTGATTTCAGGCACTCCTACTGTGTACAAAGAGAGCATTTGGGAAGGACAACACCTGTAGTCTCTTAATTCTGCTCTGTTCCCTCCCTCAAAAAAAAAAAAAAAATATATATATATTTATATATTTTATATATATATATATATATATATATATATATATTATTCATCTGCTCTTACTGCAACTGTCTTAGTTGCCCTTCTGCGTGCTATCTGTTCAGTCGCTGATTGTTAGTAGCCTTCTAATTTACTGCCTTCCGCACTTGTTTTTTAGTTATTTGTTAATTTAATTGCATTTATTTGAACTGTATTTGCCGGTCAGAGTGAGCGAGAGAGAAGGGGTTGGAGCTTTGGCAAGCTGGCTGGATGCTGTGTTCTTGGCAGGACACTACCCATAGGCTACTGCAACAGTGTTTGAACATCTACTGTTATGGGTAAGTATGATTTGCACAACTGTACTATCCTCAACATAGTAATTTTTTAATCAAATCCATTCAGTCAGTATTGATTATGACTTTATTTTGTTATAATGCCTATCCTTAGGACTTCTACTTTATGAAGTGCTGTCATGCCCTGTATTTACAACCTCTTATCATTTATTTTGTAGTCCATGCTTGCAGGCTCCATATATTAGATTATATAATCTAAAGCTCTTTATTGATTTCATTTTTAAAATGTTAACAGTAATTACTTCTCAGCCTGTAATCAGCAGAATTTGTTAAATGCATGCAGACACACACACACACGCACACACGCACACATGCACACACACACACACACACACACACACACACACACACACACACACACACACACACACACACACAAACACAAATACAAGCAGACACAGAAACAGAAATATAACCCTAGCACATGAGTACAGATATCAGAGACCCAGATTCTGAAATGACTGAGTTAGTGTAGCAGTGAACCTCCACCATCCAGCAGTCTTTTGATTTACAACCTTGCGACCCACTTGTAGGACATCTTATCAATGAGCAAGGTTCACTATACATATTGGATGGTGCAGTGGTGTAGTGGTTGTGTTGTCACCTCAACACAAGAGGTTCTCTGGTTCGATTCTTGGCTGGGGTGCCTTCTGTGTGGAGTTTGCATGTCCTCCCTGCATTCGTGTGGGTTTCCTCTGGGTACTCCAGTTTCCTCCCACATCACAAAGACATGCATCTGGAGTGTTTCCTCCCTGGGCCTCCACTGAAAATTGGCTTTGTTCCAAGTCAGACTTTCCTGGTAAACAAATGTTAAATAAATAATACCTTGCAAAGCTAAAGTTCACAGTGTATTGGTGTTCTACTGTACCAGGATCAAAGAATGAGATTAGGAAGCATTCTACAGTAATGAATCATACTATGGTAATGAGCTTTCCTTGGTAATAAATTTCATTACATATTCCTGACTTAACTCCGAGCTTTGGTGGGGCCTTGGAGAACCCTCCAATTCCATGCACGGCTGTGTGGCACCATAGCTTCACCTGTATGACAGGAATGGTATTGCTGACATTGCACCCATCTATACTACCAGTGCTGTCACACAAGTGTTGCTAAATATCTCAGTGGCAGTGCTGCATGACAACATCACTTATTAATTTACAATTAATTATTATATATGCATTGTAAGAGTTCTCAAAATAGGACATGCATGTGAGTGTACAGTAGCTTTTCCCCTATTGACTATCCTTCAAATTTAACATATTTAACTGTGAGCCATCTTCACGAAAATTAGGGAATGGCTTGCATACCACATTAATACATATGTCCATCCCAATGACTCCCCAGTGGGGTGCTTGCTGCTGCAGGCAGTATGGCATCATACTCAATATTGTCTGCTACTCAGTACTGCCTGCAGTAGCAACTACCTCATACAGGTGGAGCTATAATACTGCCTTGTGCTCCCACTGATTTTCAATATGCTATTTTGTTGCTTCAGGGTTTTACACCGGCAGGCATTGTTATGTAAATGTCCATAATGTTGTTATGTTATGAGCTTGATTCAGCTTTTGGAATGACTAGGGCTTTACCAGTCCTCATTGACATACACCTAGTGAGTTCCACTGGAGCTCTGTTTTGTGAAATCCATAAATAAATGCTTGGTATAGCGTGTGTTAACCTATTCCAAATGTCTTTTATAATTCCATTTCTTGTAAGAAAAAGCCATACATATGTCAAAAAAATAAAAAAAAATGAGTATCTTCAGTGCTAAGGTTTAAACTTTTAAACTAAGTAAAAACATTTTACAATGTCTCCATACTTCTGCTATCATCTCTCCATTTACTGTGGCCCTTGCTCATGTGTTCCCTAATTCCCTGCTGCATAAGAACCAGTTAAAACACAGCTGTCAGCTGGGCAGCCATCAGGGGATTTTACTTTGCAACACTGACATGTCCCCTCTGCATGTTACATAGCAAGTACAGGAATGCACATAAGAATGAGGGGTGAACAGTCATTACCTCATCATTCCTCTCCCTTCACATGTTGGCTCTTCTGAACAAGATACTATTAGAAATGGCCTTCGTCTACCATTAACTTAATTTCTTGTTATACTTTTCATTAATCATTAATTATGATCAAAATATATTATTTTATGTTCTTAGTTTTAACTGTTTACTTATTTTTTTTTCTCTACAGTCCTACCCAAAAATGATGTCATGGTATGTATTAGGCAATG
Organism: Protopterus annectens; assembly: GCF_019279795.1. Taxonomy (NCBI): domain Eukaryota; kingdom Metazoa; phylum Chordata; order Ceratodontiformes; family Protopteridae; genus Protopterus; species Protopterus annectens. Next base: position 721,426,372 of record NC_056728.1, read on the forward strand.
ATTTACATATGACTGCAAAGTATTATGGCTAAGGAAAATAATTTACCTCCTTCGTTGAGCAGTTTTTTTATTTATGTGTTAATTTTCAATGTAAGGTGTTTCACCTCTAAGAACTAGCTGGCAAGTTTTCTTTCTAGGAAGTAAGAAATTATTTCTCATATGTTTAACATTGAAATGCAATAGTCTATGTGTTAATACTAGGTGCAGGGAAGGCTGGGTTATGTTTTTCACACGGTTATATTAGTGAGGATCTGGTGGGTAGCACTATTCCCTCCTAATAAGAGCTGCTTCATTCAGATTGTCAGCGTGAGTGACTTTTTTGTGGGGTCTGCATATGTTCACTGTGTTAGAGTAATGTTTAAAAACATGCGGGTAAATGTTTGTTGAAGGTTGGGTATTAGGCCTAGCCTTGTATAAATTTAATGCTAATCATACGTGAACAGGTGTTATGCTGTGGTGACTCCTAACTGGGGAAAGCTGAAACACATTACTTTTACTTTAGAGCAGGGATTTTCAGCATTGTCCTTCTCAACAAAGTAAAATGCATGATCAAACCTACTTTTTGAATCATAATCTATATATTATTTATTTATTTATTTCCAGTTTGTTTACCGGGGAGGTCCACTGGGCTCAAGAGCCCATTTTCAGTGGAGGCTTGGGGAGAAAAGCTCCTCAAAACACAAGTTACATAGCATATAGAAATACAAACATTAAAATTTTGGCATTGTGTATAATATGGAGGCTATATCTGCCTCCAATGGTTTAATTCTTAAACTTGCTTCAGAGCAGGATGCACTTTAAAATTGTTAAATCTGTTACATATGTTTCAGCTATGACAAGAGACCCAAGGGGAAGGGTAAAGGTACTGTATGGACAATTTAGAACGGCCAATCATCATAATTTTATAAGGTGGGAAGAAAATAGAGTGGTTAATGAAAACCCATGAAGACATGAGAGCAGGCTTACCTTACACGGTCAATAACTGTAGATGTGGACTAAAATAACAATATTGTACCTGTGAAGCAGCAGTTTTACTCACTTCACTGACTGCTTCTAAAACCCATTTTAAACATTTAGTTTAATAGCTGCAATGATATTCAAGTTAAAAAATCAAATAATAATGATAACAAATAAAACAGTTGCAGTTTTTTAAGCACTGTGTATTAAGAATTAGCATATCAGCCAGATTCCAAGATGAACTGAGCATAGAGCAATGTGCTACTCCCAGCAAGTTAGCCCATGCTCACGCCCAGTAGGTACGGCATCATCAGCCTCCATTCACCATGAGCTAATGGAGACCTGCAGAATCCTGTGCCTGATTCCAGTAGGATAATCGGGCTTGCTATGCTGACCAAAGTCAGCACACATTGGTGAAGCTCCAGTTTTTAAGGTTGATTACTTGGAAAAGCCCATTCAAGCAAATGGGATATTTCAGCACCTGCATGTGGGACTAAGTACTGCAAGCAGTACCTGGTGGAAAGTCAGACTGCCCAGTGTATCTAGTTCCACATATAGGTGAAACTGTACTGCAGAAGTTGGGAGTAGGAGGAAGCCTTGATCCATGAATAGGTGTGGTTGTGTTTACTGTGAGCCATCCCCTGAACTCCCTGGTGATAGCACATATTGTTTTATATTTAAAAACAGATTGATTTCTCTGTTGTGCTAATGTCCCCACATGCCAATCTCTTTTCCTAGATAGTGTGAATGCAGTGATGATGCCCAGTACATTCAACATTTTGCCCTAGAGATAGAGCTGTTTCCCTGGATGGTATAGTGGCCATGCAGCTATACCTGTGAGACCAGATTGCAATACTAATTCCAACATTCAGCTGCAGCAGCTATATTGTAGAACTTTGGCTAGATTTAGGGGGCCTGCCAAGTACTTGGTTAGTTTTAACACTATGTTCAGAACAGGAAATGACATTCATTAACAAAGAATGTTAGTGAGTATGGGTATAATGGGCCTACATTCAGTTCAGTACCTCAGCATTGCAAAGTCCTGAATTAAGTGAATACCACCCCTGCAGGATGATGTCTTTTCAGAAGGATGGGGTTGATTTTTATCTGTCACTGTAGTGATAGTGGGATGACAGAGGCTGTTTGTTGTTGCTGTGCTAGAATTAAGGAATCCAGATCATAAATGCAGTAATTGTTTTCAGGCATAGAGGAAAACTGCACCTAGGAAAATTTTAATTATTAACTGACTTATGCCTGTCAGCGATGTTCTGCTTCCTGAATAAAAAGCCTGTACTGTTCCACTCAAACAACAGTGATAGCAGAATCTGGTGCCATGAGCATGCAGACTGCAAACTAATTATTTTCACATATACCATTGCAATACCACCGCCAAAGTAACTCTACTCCTCCAATCATTATGCTGATAAGCTTGTAACTGGACGTTTTGACAAAGTGTTACTTTAATAAGATAGAATGGATAACTGCATTGTAAGCACATTTTTGTATTAAATTTTATGTCTTTAATGTGCCTACAGGGATTTCTTGTGAAGAACCAACACCCCTGGAGAATGGGTTTTACTCGTCTGAAGATTTCTATGCTGGTAGTACAGTTGTGTACCAGTGCAACAATGGTTACTACTTGCTTGGAGACTCAAAAATGTCCTGTCTTGATGATGGCAGCTGGGACAGCATCTCACCTTCTTGTCTTGGTAATTCATAAATATTGCTTTTTGGTATAATGGCTCAAAATGCATCTAAAACCTTGGTTTATAGACGTTCAAGATATAATTTTGGAGGGGATCACTTAGTAATATCAGTGCACAGAAGGTGCATACATCTAGTTCACAAGGCTGACTCATACTGAAAGGCAATGCACTTTGCCTGCTTATTATTGTAGGATAAGCCAGCCTTGATAAGAAATTGAACTAGGAACATGTCTTGTGATTGTGAGGGCATTGTTCATAAAAATTGTACACACTTGGACCAGGGTTTGGCATGCCACAGGACAGTGTTTCAAAGCCCTTAGTGGTTCATAAAATGTGGCATATAATGGGGTAAGACATTGCATGTAGTCTTACCCCATGTAACCTTGTAACATGGTGCTACCATTGTGCTCAGTGAATGGATTAGAAATGCAAAACATCCCCATTTCTTTTTCAGGCTGTCATTGTTTTTCCCTGTCCTTCTCCATGACCAGTTCATATAGATGATTTCCTCTGTTGATATCATGGTGCCTTTCCATCTTCTGCAGCTCCATGTTGTCTTTTTTTATTTTTTGCTGCCTTGATTTCCAGGCATTTCATATCTCCCATTAATCTCTTTCGTTCAAGCTATGCATTTTAAGATCATATGGGGACATGTTGAGCGGTTTTATTGCTGCACACCTAGAGCCCCTACCAGGATTCCTCCAGATCAGTGGACTGTTCTTTGAATGCATACAAACCAATTATTAACATCCTTTTTCAAAAAAGTTTGTGGTTGTAAATTGATTTGCACTTATTAACCAGTTGATTCACTGGCATTTTGTATACCTTCGTAGTTCATTCTACCTGTTTTCTAACTAGTATGACCAATAAAATGGCAAGAGATACAGAAGCCTGCATTGTAAGACCACCAGACTAAAAAACGGTTTCTTTCCGCTCTCCGTTAGACTGTTGAACTCTTTGGAAAAACGAACCAGGACATCTGTTACATAACTAGCCTATCAAGGGTCTTATTTTATGGATGTGCAATAACTAAGTGCAATACTAAGGTGGCTCACCTACACACTGAAGGACTGCAGTTGCTACTCATTAAATTTCTGCTGTGATATTTTATTAATTTTTCTCTATCTATATGTGCAACTGTTACCTGCATTGAGAATGAAGCATTGTAATTTCGTTCAGCTACACTGCTGTGTAGTTCTGAATGACAATAAAATTTTCTTTGACTTTGATAACAGTGAGGTATAGTGGTATAGCAGGTTGCACAGTTGCCTTTGGAGCAAAAAGAATTGAGTTCTATTCTCACATCAGGTAGATCAGTTGCCGACACTGAAGTGCAGTATGAGGGGCTGCTGCACTCCTGAGTGTGTTGTTCTTTGGATGAGATGTTTAACCAAGGTACCATATGCCCGAGCTTGTGGTAGCTCAGGTAGATGTAAAAAATCCCAGAGTACCTATCAAAAAGTGTAGGATGCCCTGGCCAAATTTCTCCAGTAGAATAAATACAACCTTGGTTTTCCTTGAACAGAGGCTACTAGTTTAGTGGGAAGAACCAGGTCAACAAAGGATAAATAAACATAAACGTTAAAAAAAAAAAAAAACTGTGCAATATATAATCCTTTAAATCTGATGTTGTCCTTTTCTTTCTTCCTCACCAATGGGTTCAGATCCGATACTCGGATCTGACTCAGGCACATACACTAGACTACGGCTCCAGCTCTCAAGCTCCTCCCTCTACCCATAATGCTCCACACCATCCCAACACCTCACATCTCGTTTGTTGCCGTTGTGGTTAGACATAGATTCTGCTCTTGAGCTGTAAGGGATTCTTTATCGAGTCAAACATTTTTGGATAGTCTTTCTGTTTCTATTTTCTCTTCCTGCTATACCCTTTTACTGGTTTACATTCAAAAAATGGAATCTCAAAACAGTTTTATCATGATATCGAAAATTAATGCTGTTTTCAAAATTTCTAAGTTTTATAAATGTCGATCCCTTATTTTCCAATGTGTTTCTGATTGTTACTGTCGAAATAGCTGAACAAGTAGCTCAAAGCATTGACATGTTGACATGGTCTGACAGTCTTTAGTGGATTTCCTGGTTACATAACAACTTCCAAACTGCATTCATTATGACGTGTTTATTTTTTTTTTATCCCTATGCTTTTCAACCAAAGTGACAATAAATTGTCCTTTATAATCACAGTGAAAAATTATTGTACTGTTCAAAATCAATTATATGGACATGTACTTTTTAAAGATTCAAGTAAGTACCATTCAGGCATTTGTGCTGAAGTTGTCATAGAAATTATACATCTACAGCAACCATATGCACCCCCCATGTGGAGGGCTGTACCCCCCACACCCCCTGCAAATTATATATTCCAAGTCCAAGATTGCACCACACTGAAAGATTATAGTAATGTTCAAAATCAATTATATGGACACGGTGTACTTTTATAGTTTCATGTAAGTGCCATTCAGGCATTTGTGCTGAAGCTGCCATGCTAATTGTATGTCTACAGCACAAGTATTTGCAGTTTTGTAGGGGGGCAAGGTGGGGGGCTGTGCCCCCCACACCCCTTGCAAATTATATATTCCAACTCTGAGACTGCACAACAGTGAGGAAAAGGGTAAATTTCCCAATCCCCACTGTAGTGTGATCTAGTATCTGAACGTTGAATGCACATTAGAAAATCTAGACTATCATTCGCTAATGTGCATTCAGACATTTGCAAAATGACATTACAAAAACTGGAAAAGAAGCATTCATCCATTCCTACAGTATTGACTGTGATAGTAATTTCTCTACTTCCTTCTACCTCCTCATCGAATTGCAAGACCTCGAATATGAGATCTGGTTCTGCCCTCTAGAGCCATACTCCAGAGTATATCATTAAGCCAGTAGCTCATTCCTTGCCAGGCCAAATCTTCCAGACTCCGAAGAAACAGTTCAGACCCTCATCCACAAAATCTTTCAGGTTTTTCTAGCAGTATTGACTGTGATAGTAATTTCTCTACTTCCTTCTACCTCCTCATCGAATCGCAAGACCTCGAATATGAGATCTGGTTCTGCCCTCTAGAGCCATACTCCAGAGTATATCATTAAGCCAGTAGCTCATTCCTTGCCAGGCCAAATCTTCCAGACTCCGAAGAAACAGTTCAGACCCTCATCCACAAAATCTTTCAGGTTTTTCTAGCAGTTTGCTAGAAGCGGATGTGGATAGGATGATGCAGAAATTTCCCAGGGCTCAGACCCAGATGGCAGTCTTGCCAGCTCCATCCCCTCCTGAATCTGTTATTGCATTTGCTAAGTCCATTTTCTTGCCTTTGCAATCCAACTGGTAGTTTTGGATATGAGATCCCCAAGATATCCAGCATCATATCCGAAGAAAATATCTTCCTCGACTCTGACAATGTCCCTAACCAGTTCTGATCAGATACCCTCAGATCAGAGTGGGTCTCAGATCTGGGTTATGGGCACCAGGTTCAAGGGGTTGGGTTCAGCTCATGTTTTGTCAGATCTTTCTCTTCTTGTTGGAGCCTTGGCCCTGGACAGCTTGGATCTGATTCACTCCTTGAAGCTTGGATCCAGGGGCGGCCCTGAGCTACCTTTCTTGGTGTCTTTGGCTCCGAGGGGGGGGGGGTGACAGGTTTGCTTTGGTCCTTCAGCCTTCAAGGTGGTAGAAAGGGCTTTCTTCCTTCACAGGGACCCATGTTTTCTTGACTCAGATCCTATCATCTCCCATATTTGGTTCCAAGCTCTGAGGCCATCAGATTATTCCACAAGGACAGCCAGTTTTGGGAAATCTCCAGACAGTTCCTCTAGAGGAATTTCCATCCTCTTCTGATACCTCTCCCAAACATCCCATGGAGGAGGTTTCTGAGAATTGGATGTGTAAGAGGAGACACATAGGTTCTCCCCTGGAGTCTCTCACAGAAGACACTGATTTTGATGAGGGAGTGGGATCCCCTAGATCACCACCTAATGACATCTCCTTTAGAATTATCCTTGAAATCCTCAAACAGAAGGGTGGCTGGTCTTCCCAATCTCCTTATCCTGAAGAATCAGTGTTTCTGGAGGCTTTTGGTTCTGGACCATCTATGCCTTAGGATGATCTGATTGATTTGGTTTCCTGCCGGGCTTGGAAGGAACTGGACACTGTTGAACCTATTTCCTAGCACCTGGACAAATTTCTGTCCCCTCCTGCTGATAGACCTCACTGGAGCAAGACAGTCCTGGTTAATGCTATGGTAGTGGTGGTAGCCACCAAGAAGGAACTAGCTGAGCAGAGCTCTTCTGTCCATTCTCCACACGGGGAGTCCAGAGTGATCGACAGATTTAGAATGTGCGTGTTCACCTCAGCTATTTCTGTACTGAGGTCTTTAAACTACTTGGCACATTTCACTTGGCTACAGACAGATTTGACTAAGGCGTCATCAAATACTGTCTCAGAGTCCATGTCTACTGAGGATTCAAAAAGACTTCCTCTCAACTGGCCACTCTACTGTCCATTTTAAATGCATTGATGAGGCTGATTTCCCATGCTGCAGAAGGTAACTCATGAGCAGCCAGTTTGAGACATGCCTGGATCTGACTATGCAATGTTGCAGAGCCCTTCAAGATATCCTTTGTCAATGCCCCTTTTGATGGTACTCCCTTATGCGGGCCATCAATTAAGGACACGCTCACCCACGGTGAACAAGAGGGAAAGTCTATCTGCCATAGGAATCAAGTTTTCTACCCCCTCAATGGACTTTCTGTAGAAAAACTCAGGGACTTTTCCAGGATTCACATGGGGATAATTCCTCCAGAGGCAGAGGAGGAAATTTTAAAGGTACACATCCCCTAGACGCAGAAGGGGTCTGCAGATCCTGGGCTTTAAAGATTCCTTTTCCAATAAGCCCTGTCAGTGCTCCTGAAGCTCTGCCCAACTGTCCAACTCTGGAGGCAGTCGAGGGACATTTTTATTTGCACCTAGACACCTGGACAGGCATCACAAAAGATTCATGGGTGCTAACTAAACTTCCCGATGTTTCACCCAGTCAGAGGAAGGGTGTAGCACAAGAAATACAAAAGCTGCTACAGAAAAGAGTCATACAAGAGTTCCCACCCAATCAAATAGGATTTGGAAGTTACTCTTGCTTCTTTTTAGTGGCAAAGAAAACAGGGGACCTAAGACCCATTTTGGATTTAAGCAAGTTGAACCAATATGTAAAGAAGGTGAAGTTCTGTATGGTCACAGTTCAGCCCATCCTGCCTTTTCTGTGCAAGGATGATTGGATGTGCTGTATAGATCTCCAGGATGTGTACTATCACATAGAAAATAGACAGGTGATCCATGAGACATGTCCAATTCAGAGCACTGCCCTATGGAGTCACCACAGCCCCCAGGGTGTTTAGAAATGCATGATATTCATGGTAACTCACTTGAGACTTAAGGAATTCCAGGTGTTTCCATATCTTGATGATTAGTTCCTCACCACTCCATCCAAGCATCAACTTTTACAAGGCAGGGACTACTTACTCCAGGTTTTCAACACTTTGGGCATCTCAGCAAACTATGCCAAGTCAAACCTAGTCCCAGTACAGACCCTGGAATCCATAGGGACTCTTTTGAATACTTCAACTCAGGTGGCTTCCTTACCGCTCCATCACATCACATCTTTGAGACATCAGGTTCCATCTATTCTTTCTCACCCATCTCCTCCAGAAAAATTAGTGCTACAAGCTCTGGGGTCAGTATCAGCTGCCATATTTCTGGTCCCTCTAGCACGATTCTTTATGTGAATTCTTCAATGGACCTTGGCAATACGGTGGTCCACTCTTTATCAGCCCCTATCATTTGCCATAAGACTCACTCCAAACTACAAAAGGCATATTCATTGTTAGATTTAGTCCAACAGTCTTTTTTCTAAGCAGATTGTTTATTCTTCTACTCCCAGTTGCCATAGTGACCACAGATGTTTCCCTACTTGGGTGGAGGGAATTTCTTTAGAAAGATGGTCCAAGTCATGTGGTCTCCTCTGGAGACCAAGTTGCATATCAACATCCTAGAAATGAGAGCACTACTGCTAGCATTGCAAGCATTTTAAGATGTTCTACCTACAGGGACTATTGCAATTCAAACAGGCAACATGCCAGTAGTCTTGTACGTCAACAAGCAAGGAGGGACCCGATCTTATCCACTGTGTAGAGAGGCCATGGGGGTTTGGGAATGGGCAATCGATTCAGACAGCTTTCATGCTGCAATGCACATCCCAGGGAAAACCAACACACTAGCAGACAGGCTCAGCAGAGCCATTCAGATGCCTCACAAGTGGTCTCTCAATCAAGCGGTAGCAAATATGATTTTCAGCTGCTGCCTTGCTGCAACCTATTTGCCTCACCTCTCTACAAGTGCAACAAGTACTTCACTCTGATCCCCCTCTGGGAGAGTCACCAAGAGATGCTCTGATTCATGATTGGCTCCTGGGTCTCCTGTATGCCTACCCCCCTCTTCCTCTGATTCCAAAGTTTTTACAGAAAGTAAGCAGGCTGAAGAGCTCAGTTATCCTCATTCACCCCTTCTGGCCTCGGCAGGTATGGTTCTCTTTCCTATAGTCTCACTTGCAATATTCTCCTTGGTACTGGAACCCAATCAGGATCTCTTGTCTCACCCATTGAGAACTCAGTACCCCGATCTCCATGCCCTCAAGGTAACTGCATAGTTTCTCCAATTTCAGTAATAGACAGTCCAGGCTTTCTTCCCCAGTTTGTGATATTATCTTGGTGTCCCAAAAAGGTTTTACGAAGAATGTCTACAGATGAAAATGGAAAAGCTTTTCTATTTGAGCCTGTAACCAGAATATCAACCCTTTTTCAGCACCAACTTTGGCTGTTCTTTTTCCAACAACTCTCTTTAAAGAAGGAGCTAGTTTCTCTATGGTTAAACTTCAGTTGGCAGCGATTTCATATTTCCATGCTGGAAACAAATCTTTTTCTCTGGCTTCTTGCAGATTGTGTAAGGCCTTCATGAAAGGCATTTTTCTCCTCAGACCCCCAATAAAGGACCCTTCTCCTCCTTGGGACCTTACTGTGGTCCTTCAAGTTTTAACTCAAAAGCCCTTTGAACCGACAGACAGGTGTGATCTGAAGTATCCTTCTTAGAATTTGATCTTCTTAGTAGCTATTACTTCGGCGAAAAGAATTGAGGATGAGGCCAGGTTGTTTGTTGATTTTTTAAATAACACCACCCCCTTTTCTAAATTTACCAGCCACTGGGATTCCAACTCGACTGAATTTTTGGATATTCACCTCATTAAAACTGAGGTTGGGTTACAAAGTAACATCTACAGGAAAGAAACCTACTCCAATTCCCTATTACACTATAACAGCTGCCACCCATTTCACCAATGAAAAAGTGCTATAAAGGGCCATATGGCGAGGTTGTCATTTTATTTATTTTTATTTTATTTTACATTTGTTTACCATGAAAGTCCAACTGGACACAGGTCCATTTTCAGCGGAGGCCCAGGGAAAAAGCTCCACATTACAATACATTACAAGAGAGTAAAAGGAAGTAGAATATACATACATATGGCATATATACACATCAGAACAACATGCTAGTGATAAATGAACATACATATAGCATATATACACACACAACAGGACATCATACTAGTGATTAACATTTCTTACACTAGACAATCAGAGGTACATTTTTTTTTCTTTTGCAGTTATAAGTTTTGTAAGGTAAATGTATATGGGTTTGGAAGCTTTCAGGGGAGAAACTGTTTATACATAGCTGTACCATGACAAATTCTCTTGTTATGGATTAGCCTGGTGAGTGGCATGAGCATAGCCAGTTACTTAGATAGCTGGTTTTCAGGAATTTTTGAATTGACTAAAGGAGGTGGTAGAAGTTATTTGGCTTGGTAGCGTGTTCCAGGTTTTGGCAATGGTGTTGGCAAAGTGGGACTTACTAGCTTCGTTTTTATGTTTGATGACAGTTATGAGGTTCTGGTTACTAGAGCTTAAGGCTCTAGAAGGAATGTGGGGCTGAATTAGATGCTGAAGTGCTGGAGTTATCATAGGAAGGTAGTAGAGTTTGTGCGCTATAGAGAGTTGATTGAGTAGAAGTATAAGAGGCAACTCAAGCCAGTTGAGTTGCTTAAGGGATAGACAATGATGGGACCTATATGAGGCTTCAGTAGCAGACTTCACAATCTTGTTGTAGCAAGATTCCATTTTATTTAGATCAGTTTGGCAGAGATTGGTCAAGATGGGAGAGGCATAGAGGAGAGTGGATAGAAGATGAGTCCTTGCGATGGTTACTTTGGTGTGTTTTGTCATAAACTGTTTGTTCCTGTAGAGGAGAGCACGTTTTTTATTAACTTTCTTAATGGTTTGTGCTATGTGGATGTCAAACCTCAAGTTACTGTCTTAGCAATTTAGTGTGTGTGGTTGGACTGATTTAAATGTTTTCTTTGGAGCTAATGGTGAAATTATTATTTAGGAGAGGAACTCTGCCAGGACTGAAAAGAATTAGTTTGAATTAGCCCCCACAGTAACTGTAAAAAACAATAAATACTTTAACATAAAGCATAATTATCAATAGTGAAATGGATGAAAGGGGTGGGGGGGTGGGCTAAGAGGAAGAAGGTTTGCAGTCGTTGCCCCTGGGGTATGCACACTAGCTGACTGTAACAGATTTTAACAAGGCATAACAGTAGTCACAAAAGCTGGCACCTTCACTACACAAGTGGCAACAACAAGGTTCCTGGAGTTAAACCTGGGGCTGCAGTCTATTTTTGGTAATTGCTGGTTAGAGTTTTCTTTGCTTTTAGCTGGAGTGAGAGGATTCCTTGCTCACACAAGTGGGGGGGACACAAAACAATCAGGTGCTCAGTGGCTACTACACAAGTGGCAACAATAAGCTTCCTGGGGTTAAACCTGGGGCTGCAGTCTATTTTTGGTAATTGCTGGTTAGAGTTTTCTTTGCTTTTAGCTGGAGTGAGAGGATTCCTTGCTCACACAAGTGGGAGGGACACAAAGCGATCAGGTGCTCAGTGGCTACTACACAAGTGGCAACAACAAGGTTCCTGGAGTTAAACCTGGGGCTGCAGTCTATTTTTGGATGATTTCTGGTTAGAGTTTTCTTTGCTTTTAGCTGGAGTGAGAGGATTCCTTGTTCACACAAGTGTGTGTGTTGGGGGGGGGGGCAAAGCGATCAGGTGCTCAGTGGCTACTACACAAGTGGCAACAACAAGGTTCCTGGGGTTGCAGTCTATTTTTGGATGATTGCTGGTTAGAGTTTTCTTTGCTTTTAGCTGGAGTGAGAGGATTCCTTGCTCACACAAGTAGTGGTGGGGGGGTGGACTCAAAGCAATCAGGTGCTCAGTGGCTACTACACAAGTGGCAATAACAAACTTCCTGGAGTTAAACCTGGGGCTGCAGTCTATTTTTGGAAAATTGCTGGTTAGAGTTTTCTTTGCCTTTAGCTGGAGTGAGAGGATTCCTTGCTCACACAAGTGTGTGTGGGGGGGGGGGGGGCAAAGCGATCAGGTGCTCAGTGGCTACTACACAAGTGGCAACAACCAGGTTCCTGGAGTTAAACCTGGGGTTGCAGTCTATTTTTGGATGATTGCTGGTTAGAGTTTTCTTTGCATTTAGCTGAAGTGAGAAGATTCCTTGCTCACACAAGTGGGGGGGACCCAAAGCAATCAGGTGCTCAGTGGCTACTACACAAGTGGCAACAACAAGGTTCCTGGAGTTAAACCTGGGGCTGCAGTCTATTTTTGGATGATTGCTGGTTAGAATTTTCTTTGATTTTAGCTGGAGTGAGAGAATTCCTTGCTCACACAAGTGTGGGGGGGGGGGGCAAAGCGATCAGGTGCTCAGTGGCTACTACATAGTTGGCAACAACAAGTTTCCTGGAGTTAAACCTGTGGCTGCAGTCTATTTTTGGATGATTGCTGGTTAGAGTTTTCTTTGCTTTTAGCTGGAGTGAGAGGATTCCTTGCTCACACAAGTGAGGGCGGTGGGGACCCAAAGCGATCAGGTGCTCAGTGGCTTAGTGATGCTACACCTGGACGGCTTTCAGCTGCAATTCATGTTTGGTCAGTGATAACAATACATATCAAGAGGAATTATACACATTGATTGGAATGTTCCTCAAAAGCGGCTACTCCCTAAAATTGCTTTTGAAGGTGCACCAGGAAGTGTTAAGCAAGGGGAACATGTTTTTCCTCCTATATTGTGGGGAGAGGGGAGTACTGTGATTAAGAAATTACAGGCAGAGAATATTGAAGCATTCATACTGAGATATAACCATCAGGCACCCCTATTGGTTGAAGTGATCAACAGATCCTGGCACACTAGTTTGGACGAGGAGACTAAAGACAAGTTGGGTACAGTACCCAGGGTGATATTAAGTACGGGCAAGAACATTTAGAATATTCTTGAAGGACCCACAACTCGGAGACATGACTCGATTATGTATAAGTGTGGGGCATGCAAATAATGCAAATACATTAATGATGGTCCCTACGTTTCAGTACAAGGCTATGAGAGGTCTTTACTATGCCCAGGGAGATGCAGTTGCAATACTTCTATGTTGGTATATATTGCAACTTGCACAAGCTGTCAATGTTTTTATGTGGGAAAAACAGTTCGGAAACTTAGGGAGAGGATATACGAACATCTTAGAGCCATCAAAACAAAAAATGTACACAATGCCCTGTACATCCATAGTACTGTCTGCCCTAACTTCAAGAAATGTATTTTCTTTGTCATTGACAAGGTTATCCCAAGTGAGAGGGGTGGTGATTATAGGCTTAGAGTAGAAGACAGGGAATATAAGTGACAGGTTAGGCTTAATGCCACAAGCTTTCCAGGTTTAAATGATAGTATATCCATTATGCCAGTTCTAAAGCAAAGAGCTTGTGTAATATAGAAAATTGAGGTGATTGTCCCTGTGTAAACACAGTTGATTTACATTTCCCATTTAAATTTGATCTGTGCACACAAAAGCACACAACGGAGGTTTATTAATTTATCATTTATTCATTACTTTTCACTATTACTTAATATATTGACACGTGAACATGCATGTAAACATATATAAATATATATATATTTTTACAAGATGAGTTTCAGTTGGAAATTACCTTTTAAGGTCAGTTTTTGTGCTTATGTTATTTACAATTTATAATTTGATGTGTGAGGGGATGAATCAAAAGAGTGACAACAACAATTACCAGTATGTACGACAATTACTTTTAAACAATAATCAAACAAACGGTCCAAGCAGCAGCAGGTGTCAGCCAGTAGAAAGATTTATTTTTAAAAAAATCACCACAAGTGCTTTCACCCTGACAACAATACAGGGCTTTCTCAAGTGTAAATGCAAACATAAAATCAGGTCTATAAATACTCCCATTCATAAAAATGGCGCCAAAAAATTTAAAGAGACACTCTAAAGCCATAACAAATGTTACACAACAACCCACAGGTAGATATAATCAAAAGCACTGTTTACAATCATCCCTATACATTAAGTAACATGTTATAAATTTATTACAAATATTTAATCATACTTAATTTTAAATTAATTAGCATAAAAAGCTTTTCAAAACATAAACCACAAAAGATGTATGAAAATTTGATATATTACAATTTTTCACTTTTCTTCTTTAAAAAGGGCTTGATGGAAATATGATCGTTTAGCCCTGGGGGTTGGGATGTGTTCAGTTTCAACTGCCAGAAGGTTTCCCTGCAGCCTAACCAATTCTACCAATCTCCCCCTCTGGGGTCCACACATACCTGTTCCAAAATCCCAAAAAGAAACCCTACATGACTGGGTTCCGTATGCAGGTGCCTATATAGTGCACTATTCAAATTTTTTTTTTTTAATGTTGTAAGTGTGTTCATAGATCCGCTTTTTTAGTGCCCTTTCAGACTTTCCAACATAAAATGCTGGGCAGTCCTTATATAAGGCTAAATATATTATATTGTCATACAGTTACCTCTTCTGAATTTTATTCTACTTTTTGCATAATTGTCCAAAGTGACATTTGCCACCCCTATAATATACTTGCAATAACCACATCTACCACATCTTCTGGTACCTTGGTCCACACTCCGGTCACTACTCCTTTCAAAAAGGTTTTTTAAGTTGACCTCTGTCTTGTAAACAAAATTAGAGTTCTCCCCTACCTTACACACAATGTCGTGATTAAATCTTAACATTTTCCAGTTGTTCTCAATAACATATTTTATATCCCTAGATACTCCACTGTGTTGCAAAACCAACACCCTCTTAAAACTCTCTACTAGTCCCATCAACTGTTACTGTCCTCGAGTTGTCACTTAACAAGGGCAAAAATTTTACACCCCATCCTTCCCAAATCTCACTTGCAACCTCATACTGCCATCAGTTAATAAATGATACCACAGACCTGACGCCACCAATTAATATGTCACGGCAGAGGCTTTAAGATTCACATCACTGGCCCCAGTTAATATTTGATGCTTAAGGACCATGGTTTCATGAATCAATGTATGTCAAATAGACACTAGTACTTCAGGTTATAAAAAAAATTTCCTAACAAAAATAAGCTTCATATTGAAGATATGTGATCACTAGCTTCTCTGGACATTACTTAGCTTGCTATCAACCATGATATCTGATCCATAGTAATTGAAACTTGGTCAAGATAAATTTTGAAAATAAATGTACACCACACCCATGCAGAAGCATACATGCACGTACACACACAAAACACACGCACACACACACACACACACACACACACACACACACACACACACACACACACACACACACACACACACACACAAACACTGCTCCCGAAGAGTTAATGAACCTTTCTAGTACCAGTGTCCTTTTTCCTGTCCTTACAGTAACACACTGATACTAGCCAGACAAGTCTTGCAAGTCAACATTACAATTAATGTTCACTCTTAAAATAATTCAGTCATAAAGGACTTGTATGGTACCTATAGCTAATGCAGTCATTCTTTGTAATATGGATACCGACTGTTAATAAGTCATCATGTTCAGAGACAATCTTTATATACTAATAACTAAACGACCAGCCATAAGATGTTAAAATTAAATAATAAAACTCTTTAAATAAAATAAATAATATTAAGCAGTGCACTAAGGTAAAATATGCAGAAAAAACAAGGGGAAATTAAAACAAACACATATTAAAAGAAGGCCTGCTGTTTGCAGTCATTTGATTCTTATAAAAGTTGTACACCATTTATGGTAGGATATCTTTAGGCAGGAAATAAAAGTGGGAAATGTGGGCAATGAAATGTTTCAGTTTCTGAAGCTTGTTATATCTCTTCTAAAAGACAGTTGCAAGTTTTCCAGATCCTGACAACCTATCACCTATGGCTCTGTTAATTAAGATACTAACTTGGAATGCTGCTGCCTCTCCGGCAAGCTTTAGGTATTCTGGTAAGAGGCTGTCTGCTGAGGTTGAACAAGATTTCAGTTTTTATAGTAGTTTTTTTTTTTATTTGAGATAAAGCTGGGCTGAAAAGTAAGCTGGGGTGGTTTGTATTTTGGTTATGAGTGAGGGGTTGGTTGTGTGTGTGTAATGCGTGTAGGGTATGTAGAGGTTAGTATTGGAGGTATTAGTAGATGTAGTGAGTTGGGGTGAATGAGTTACATTTACGTTTAAGTCGGATATGGACTCCATAACGTACATGTTGAATTTGGTGTTTGAAGAGGTGGAATATTGGGGCATGGATTGGGATTAGTTTTATTTCCTGGGTATGTGTATTTTCAAAAATATTTTGACATGAGACTGCATTGGAACAGGAGAAATGGGCAGACATGTTGAAATGGCCAGTAAATTAACCTTTATAGAAGAATAAAAAAGGCCATAGAATAGTAACTCACAAAATATTGAAAAATTAGAGAAAAAATAGCCCTGCATGAGTGCTGGATGTGTTGCTGGCAACAACTAGACAGCCCTTTCAGTTTGCTAATGCATGACTTTCTCAATAGAGCCTTTCTTACCTCCATTAGTACCTGCTGCACACGTATCATTCAACTGTCCAGATCTTCACAGAATGTCCATAATTTTGCCTGGTATTTTTCTTTGTTCCTCATGAGGATGGAAGTCACTAAATAATGACAGACATTTGAGTTTCAGACTTCATTTCCTTCAGAAAATACATGCTAATGCAAAACCTTTTATAGGTTCATAGGCTCATAGGTAGGTACTAGGCTATTGGCCCTAGGGCCTATATAAGCCTAGCCAAAAAGGTACCCTGGCTTTTGCCACCCAAGAAAATTATTTTCCTGTGCCCCTGTCAAGCAGGGCCACAGAAGTGCTCCCTGGGGTGAATTTCCAATCTCCCATCCAATCATCAAGATTTTTCTTGAAGAGTGCTAATGAGGAGCTTTGTTTGATATAGATAGGTAGTTTGTTCCAGAGAATGGGAAGTCTCTGGGAAAGGAATCTATCCCTCCAGCATGTTCTGTTTATTGTGGTGACAAGGTTTAGGTCCCCAGAGTGTATAGCTTGGAGGGATTATGATTTCTTTAAGTGGAGCATGACCAACAGCTCTGGGTTTGACATAGCTTTGTATGTTAGGCAGAGATCGCCTCTTTGTAGGCGATATGTGATGGAGTAAAGCTGGAATTTTTTGAGATGGTTTGCGTAGGGCATCTGTTTGAGGTTGGTAATCCTCTTTGTGAGGTATTTCTGCGGCCTTTCTAGTTGTTGTAGATGTCTTGTGAGGTACATACCAAAAGGGGCATTGTACTCTATAATGGGTCTAATGAGTGATGAGTAGAGGGGAACAATGACCTCTTTCTTCCTGGATGAGAGACCTTTTGTGATGAGGTGTGCCACGTAGAAGGATTTCCTGACTACTGTGGCGATGTGATTATCAAAGGAGAGACTACTGTCCACCTGTGTCCCAAGGTCTCATCACACTTTCGGTGTTAAGTAGACTACTGCCTATGTGGTAGTTCATGGGTACAGAGTTTTTACCAAAAGGGATGACAATGCACTTTTTGGCATTGAGCTTGAGGCCATGGCTTTGACACCAGGCATCTGTCTCAGTGAGGCCCTTTTATAGAAAGTCCACATTATTAGGAGTTTTGATTATGGCTCCTAATTTGCAGTCATCTGCAAACTTTTTTAGCCAAAGACCTTCTGTGTTAGCCTGTACTTCTGAGAAGTAGATACCACCCAGGACTGAACCCTGTGGTACTCCATTTGTCACTGGTCTGAAGTCAGATTTGGAGTCTGCTACTTTCACAGTGTGGGTTCTGTCACTGAGACAGTTGGCAACCCATCTTGTGACATAGGGATTTATACCTAGTTTAGTGAGTTTATCTATAATTCCATAGTGGGGGATGGTGTCGAAAGCCTTGGTGAGATCTAGATAGGCTGTGTGAACCACCTTACCCTCATCTACGGCTTTGGTGACCACTTCAAAGAAGTCTATCAGGTTTAGGAGAAATGATCTGCCTTTTACAAACCCGAACTGGGTGGGGTCCAGAGTTTGGAGATTACCAATGTCATTGTTTATAAGTTTTATGATGGTACATACCATAGCCTTGCAGACCAGGCTCATCAGGCTAATGGGGCAGAGTTCCCGGGGTCCATGGTGGCTCCCCCTTTGTAGAGTGGGATAACCGTCGCTGTGCGCCATTCAGTGGGCACAACGCCTGAGGTGAGGCTATGACGGAACATAGTACTTAGGTGGAGTGCCAGTTCATTCTGTAGTTCATGTAGAACACAGCCTGGGATGTTGTCAGGTCCAATGGATGCTGTGTTCATGGCTTTGGAGAGTGTGGTTTTTACCTGTGCAGCCATGATTACAGGAACTTTGCATTCTTCTGGAATAGAGATGGGCCCTTTAGGGGGTGAGAGGGGGTTAAAGTTAGAACTGAACCTATCTGCCAGGATGTTGGCAATATCAGTTAGTTCTATATATTTAGTGCCATTGTGCTGTAACTCAGAGCAGATCTGAGTGTTGCCATTGAGATTCTTGACATAGCTATAGAATGCTTTGTGGTTGTCTTTAGAATCAGTGGTGATTTTGTTTTCATAACTAGCTTTGGAGTATTTTATGAGGGATCCCAGCTTTTTACTGAGGCTGACCAGGGAGTTTCTCCAATCATGGGATTTTACTCTTTTTTGCAACAGTTTCTTTCTTCTGTTGTAGAGTTTGTTTATGGCAAGGGACCACCAGATTGGGTTCCTTTTTTTGGAGGATAGCATCTTGGTTCTGTTAGGAATTGCACAATCCATGCACTTGTGTAAGTGCTTATAAAGTGCATTTGTGTAGGATTCAGCATTCATACCTCTTTTGTCCATCTGCATGGGTGTCATGAAGGTTTCCACTTCTGTCTTAAGAAGCATAAAGATGGCTTTGGATAAATTTTTTATGGTGGTTGCCCTAATGGGGGTGGGGGGTGAGGACAGGATATGGATCTCTAGGGTGATTAGCTTGTGGTCGGATCTGACCAACGAGGAATTGACCTCTGGTGTGAAACACAGATTGCCCATGTTGGTTATGACCAGGTCTAGGATATTGCTGCCCCTGGTGGGGGTGTGGATAAGTTGATCCAAAGCACTGGAATTTATGAATTCAAGAAAACGTTGAGTAAAAGAGTTGGTACATGAGTTGTTTTCCCAGTTAACGGTGGGGTAGTTAAAATCACTCATTATTAAGATGTTAGATTGTACCCTAATATTTTCCAGTGTATCAAGAAATGCGGAGTGGGAATCCTGGGACATGGTAAGGAATCTGTAGCAAGTTACAGTTTGGATTGCAGTCTTGTCCAGAGTTAGTTGCACTTGGATAATCTCGGATGCATTATGCTGAGCAACTTCCCTGGAGGTGTGGATATTCTTAATGAATATGGACACGCCTCTGCCTTTAGTGTTTCAGCCCAGGTTAGGCGGCCGAAAGGTGTGGTATGAATTATAGCCTGGTAATGCAGGGATGCTCTCTGGAGCCTTGAACCAGGTCTCTGTCACTGCACAGATGTTGATGTTCTCCATTTAAAGGAGTGCCTCGAGTGAGTGCAGTTTGAGGTTTAGACTTCTAGCATTGAGTAGCATTACCCTCAGATTTTGCTTGCTTGTACCTGTTACGGTGGTGAGTTTGTCATTTGAACCTTGCATAAAAAGGCACTATAGGGGTGGAAAGAGTCTTAGCCAGTATCTGGAATCCCAAGGATGACAGATACAGGCCATCTCTGGCAAAGCATCGTGGTCTGTCGATCATGTCAACCCAGGCAGACAGATACTGGATCCCCTTAGAATGACACCAGTAGCTTAGCCAATTGTTGAAGTCAGTCATTTTGTCCTTGTACTGTGGTATCATTCTGGGGGATGGCAGGATGCTACTCAGGACCAGGGTCATACCTGCCTGGGCTACAAGATCGGACAGCTCCTTCATGTCTGTTTTCATGTAGTCTAGGGAGGTACGTCTCAGGTTATTCACAATAACATGGACAATGACAGAGTCATATTTGTACTTGTTGTGGAGTGACCTGAGTGCGTGCATTATGTGACGGATCCTGGCACCCGACAGGCAGTTGACAGTAACTTTCTCCTTGTTTAGCCTGGTGAGTGGAACATCAGTGTGCCTGACTATAGAGTCACCTATGACTAGAGTGCTGGGTACATTGTTATGCCTTATGGGTTGTGATTAGGTGGCACAATGAGTTTGTGGGCTATGTGTCATTTGGGTTGTGTTGGGGGTGTAAGTTGCTTGCGTTTCTGCTTTGGAGGTCCCTGTTGCTTGGGCAGATTTTTATTCAGCGCCTCCATGAATGTAGGTGTGTGTTTTTTGTTTCTGTGTGTGTGTTTTGGTGGTGTAGGTTTTGAGGGACTATGTGATGAGTGTGGTGTGGTTTAAGTGTTTACTCTCTCCTCTTGACGTTCTAGTCCAGTCTTGGGTGAAGAGAACTTTGCTTCCAATTTGGCTATTTAAGTGCATCTCTCACAGGTTGTAGTGTTGGGTGGTAGGAGGAGAAGGTTGTGTGTGTATAAGGCAATTGCTGCATTGCCCCAAGATGCCCAGATTCATCAGGTAGACAGGAGAAAACACCGGGAGCTGACCCTTAGACATGCCTGGATAGGTGCTTATTTATTAAGTACTAAAACCTGTTTTCCTCTACACAAGTGAGGAAAGTTGAGTGCTGTAGTAATTTGTAGCTTATTTAGTGCTTACAATGAGTTCTGAACAAGTGCTGAGCTCAAAGAAATAGATTTGAGTGCTAAAACTAAAAAAATGGCTAGTTCTAAGGGAAAATGTGAAGAACAGACTTTATGGCACCGGGAATAGTTTAATCCTAGCTAAGCAGCGGGGGCTCAGAAGCTTACAAACAGTCCTGGACTCAGCAAATCTATATTTGGACTAGACTACTTACAGGAAAGGCAAGAAACAAGCTTAGAAAATATTTTTTTTGTAAAGTGGAAAGGGAGTAAGGAGGAGCAGACGATAACTCAAGGTTAAGAACTAAGTGGGTTGGCATTCTCAAATGTTCTTCCTGTATTAGGTAGAATGAGGTAATGACACTAAACTGGGAGGAGTGTCCCAGGTCAAATTTACAGTAGGGATGGGCAAGTGCAAATCCAAACAAACAAGCCAAAACAGGTGCTTAACAAATGTAGAAAATATCCAGTTAATACCTCACATACAGTGAAACTAGCTAGAAAAGTATGCTGCAGACAATAAAAGTGCTATAAATAACTTGTAAAAATAAGCAACAAAACAAGATACTTAATGTTATATATCACAGATCAGGGTTTGCTTAGTGCCCTTCTTCAGATTAGCTCAGTGTGAAATGGCAGAAACACTCACAAGTTAACTTCTTAAATAACAGAAAGTTGAAACCTGAAACAACTTAAAAAAAAAAGCTTGAAAGAACCAGTGAGGTGCTTACTCCAAGCCGTAGTCCAGGTAACCCCAATCAGCCCATGACCATAAACACTCCCCTCTCACTGAAATGCAAGAATGGCTTTGGCTAAACTAAGATGGTCTGGAACATGTGCTCAGACACACAGACTCTACAAACAAACAACTTGGCCCAAAACACAAGCCTGAATATGGACAATGCTACAACTACCCACACTACTTAGGTAGAAAAAAAACTTCAGTAATGTTTATCACAGCAGAAAAGCAGCAGTGAGCCTTTAAATTAAAGTTTTAAACAGATAAAGGAGCAAGGAGACTCTAGACTCGAGAATGCTTTTAACTGTAAACAAATAAGTTATATGATACACTCTTTGGCAGGAAATCAGAATAAACAAACTCAAACAGGTGCTTAACAAATGTAGAAAATTTCCAGTTAATACCTCACACATAGTGAAACTAGCTAGAAAAGTATGTAGCAGACAATACAAGTGCTATAAATAACTCGTAAAAATAAGCATAAAACAGGATACTTAATGTTATATATCACAGATGAGGGTTTGCTCAGTGCCCTTCCTCTGATTAGCTCAGTGTGAAATGGCAGAAACACTCACAAGTTAACTTCTTAAGTAACAGAAACTTGAAACCTGAAACAACTTTAAAAAGCTCGAAAGAACCAATGAGGTGCTTACTCCACGCCGTAGTCCAGGTAACTCCAATCAGCCAATGACCATAAACACCCCCCTCTCACTGAAATGCAAGAATGGCTTTGGCTAAACTAAGATGGCACAGAACATGTGCTCAGACACACAGTGCACACACACACACACACACACACACACATATATACATATATATATATATATATATATATATATCGCAGATCAGGGTTTGCTCAGTGCCCTTCTTCCGATTAGATCAGTGTGAAATGTTTCTGTTATTCTATTATCTTTCTGTGTTTGTAAGAGCAATATTTAAAATCTGTCCCTATTTTGGGCCTTTGCCCCCTCCACAATTATTTTTAACCTTTTCCAGATTTCTTGAGCTAAGAGTTTGAGAGGTATGGCTGCACATCCTCAGTAAACAGATGCCAACAAGGAACTGAGATGGATCGCTGATATTGTATTGTGTTGTACTTTAAAGGGAATGGATGCTGCAGTCCTATGAATGTCCTCCTTTGGAAGAGTTACCTAGTAACTATGTTTCTGTTATCAGTTTGCCATCTATTCCCCATTGCAAAATTACTAGCTTATCATTTTTTTAATGTAGCATAGGCAATTTATTCTTCAAGGGCAACAGGTACTTTATTTGTAGGTGAAATAATGAAATATAAAATTGTTTGCTAGCAGCAACCTCTTCATAAGTTACAGATCTCTTTAATATCGAATTAATTAGATGACTTACTTCTGCAGAGATTTTGCATATTTACTGATATTGGTGGACTGCAATGGCAGAAGTTTGAGTGGCCCTTTATGGTTTAAATTTTCTGAAATGGGTAGTTTTGTCATTATTGGTTCATACATTTTGTTTCATTGCTTACTAGAAGACTGTTCCAAACTACAAATTTAAAACACATTCTAACAAGTGGTGCTGTATTATACAAGGAATATAATTTAATACAATCAGGTTAATACAATCTGGAAGGTGAATCAAATAATGCATACATGTATGTTTGCTCACAGGATGCAAGAGATCAAAATAGGGGAAGAGACCAGTTACCAATGGAGTCCCCCAGGGTTCTGTGCTGAGACTTTTTCTGTTTGGCATATACATCTCAAAAGTAGAAGGAAATACCAAAGGGCTTTGGTCGACCAAGTCTGAGATGACTGCAAGCTGGGAGCAGTTATGGAATCCCCAAATGATTTAACCATCATGCAGGAAGGTTTGTCCCAAACAATAACTGGTGCCAGAATCAGGAAATGAAACCAAACTCCAAGAAATACATTATCATATCCTTTGGGAAATCATCTACTTCAGGGAACTGCCAAATTGACAATGCCCCCTAAGAAATGATAAAAAAGTCTTTCTATATTGCACAGCTTATAAACAAATTAATTGTGACTAGATCTAGAGATGATATTGTCCCCCTTTACAAAGGCCTCATTAGGTCAATCATTTTGTATAATGTGCAAGCATCTGTCTAGACCCATGCAACAACTGGAATACCCACAGAGATACCCTACTAAAAGGATACAAGTCCTAAACATTAAGTTTTGCATGGACCACTTCAAAGATTTATCATTATACTCAGTATCCTACAGAGTGCTTAGAGTTGACATGTCTAGTATACAAGGCATCCTCCGACCTAATACAGATGGACCTACTGAACATCAACAAGTCAAATGGCATCAGAAATACTCGGTCCAGGTATCCAAACTGAATGTTGTGGAGAGATAGATATATATCACAGAGGCTACCACTGTTCCAGAACAGACTATCCATTCAAGTAAAACAAAGCTCATCCCTGTCCATATTGAAATGCAGCTTGGATCTAAAGATGGGTAATAGAAAATGTATGCCAGGATTGCCCCTCATCTACTAATGGATAGAGGCAGTTTCTAAATGCTGCATCCCTTACATGGGTCCTCTCAAATTATCTATAGTATGATCACATTTATTCTCATTAGGCCTAATATACAATTAACAGCCATGGGATAGGTAAGACCAAATAGGAAATGTTAATTCAAACACCAAAAGGGAAATTGGCTAAGCTTAAAATGTCCTCCAAGTGAACCTATGTTGTGGTAGTAAATAGTTTTAAAATATTGCCCTTTTTAGATCACAAAGTGCCCCTCTCACCCTCTGCCCCACCCCACCCCCAGTCTTCAACAGCTTCCGGCACCTCTGGATGTTGGAGTGTATCAAACACCTCTGTTCATTTGTGAGTAGAGCCAGTCTGTAAAGAAACAGATTGTAATTTGGCCTGGTCATTTCCAAAATAAAAGAGAACCATGGTTGCCTGGACCAGAAGGGAGTCATCACAATGATCTTGGGGGTTCCTGTTGAATTTCAAAAGTACCCTGGCTATTAGGGGAAGGATAGAAGGGTGAAAAACATACAGGAACATTTCTGTGCAAAGAAAAGAAAAGGCATCTGTCTTCCAGGCCTTCTTGCATTGAGTCCTGGAACAGAGTCTTGCCACTTGATTGTTCAGAGAGGAGGAAAAGAGGTCTACTTGAGGAACTCCCTGCAGACAGATCAAATCTTAGAAGACCCCCTGATCTAGTTTCCATTCATGAGGGTCGGGCCTGGTCCTGCTCAGCTTGTCTGCCCCATAGATTTGCTCTGACAAATTGCAGGATGCCTGTAGACTGAGATTGCACTGTAAAGATATATCCAAAACTTGCAATTCTAGTCCACAGAAAGGATGCAAACTCGTACTCCCTTGATTATTGATGTACCACATTGGTTCATAGGTTCATAGGTGAGTACTAGGCTAATGGCCCTGGGGCCTTTACAAGCCTAGCCATAGGATCACCCTGGCATAGTGCTACCCGACCTTAGTTCCCAGTGCCTCTGTCGAGTAGAGCCACTGGAGTTATCCCTGGGGTGAATTTTCTGTTTCCCATCCACTCATCAAGACTTCTCTTGAAGAGGGTCAGCGAGGTGCTCTGCTTGACATGTATGGGAAGTCTGTTCCATAGCATGGGCAGTCTCTGGGTTATGAACCTGTCCCTCTAGCATGTTCTGTTAATTGTGGTAATGAGGTTGAGATCTCTGGACCGTGTGGTGTGGAGGGATTCGGATTTCTTTAGATGTAGCATTTCTAACAGAGTTGGGTTAGACATGGCTTTGTAAGTCAAGCAGAGATCGCCTCTAAGTAGGTGATATGAGTTTTTTTAGTCTGTCCATATAGGACAAGTATTTAAGGCCTAGAATCCTCTCTTTGAGGTACTTTTTCAGCCTCTCCAGTTGTTGCAGGTATCTAGTGAGGTACATGCCAAATGGGGCACTGTACTCAATGATTGGCCTAATGAGGGAAGAGTAGAGGGAGACAATGACCTCTTTCTTCCTGAATGCAAAACCCTTAGTAATGAGATGTGCCACATAGAAGGACTTTCGGACCACAGTGGCATTGTGGTGATCAAAAGAAAGGTTGCTGTCAACCTGTGTTCCCAGATCTCTTGTAATGCCTTTTGTGTTCAGTGGACTACCACCAATGTGGTAATTCATGGGAACTGTGTTTTTCCCAAAGGGGGTGGCTACACATTTTTTTGCCATTGAGCTTAAGCCCATGGTTCTGACACCAGTCATTGGTCTCAGTGAGGCCATTCTGTAGGATGTCAACATCACTTGGGGAGTTAATAATAGCTCCCAACTTAAAATCGTCTGCAAACTTTGTCAGCCAGAGTCCTTTCATGTTGGCCTGGACTTCAGAGAAGTAGATACCAAACAGGAGAGGACCCAGGACCCAATCCTGTGGGACTCCACTCGTGACTAGTCGTCAGTCTGACTTTGAGTCAGCTACTTTCACAAAGTGGTTTCTATCTGTGAGCCAGTGCCAGCTTAGTGAGCTTTTCTATGATTCCTGAGTGGGGAATGGTTTGAAGCCTTGGCCAGATCAAGGTAGGCTGTATGAGCCACCTTGCCTTCATCCACAGCTTTGGTGACTGACTCAAAGAAGTCAACCAAGTTGAGCAGGCATGATCTACCCATCACAAAACCAAATTGTGTGGGATCCAGTGTTTGGAGATTCCCTGTATCCTTGTTTATTAGGTACATGATGATGTGTTCCATAGCTTTGCATATCAGACTCATCAGGCTAATGGGGCGATAGTTCCCAGGGTCTGTAGTTGCTCCTCCTTTGTGGAGTGGCATGACTGTAGTAGTGTGCCATTTGGTAGAGACAAAGCCGGAGGTAAGGCTATGACTGAACAGGGCACACAGGTGAGGTGCCAGTTCACTCTGTAATTCATGTATAACACAACCAGGGATATTGTCAGGTCCCATAGAAGCTGTATTCTTGGCCTTGGACAGTACTGTTTTAACATGTACAGCAGTAATACTGGGTGCCTGGCAATCTACTGGTATTGTGATTGGTCCTTTTGGGGGAGAGAGGGGTAAAGTTGGCAATGAATCTGTTCGCCAGTATACTGGCAATATCTGTTGGCTTACTATAGGAGGTACCATTGTGCAAGTAGCTCAGAGCAAATCTGGGTATTGCTGTGTAGATTCTTTACATAACTATAGAAGGCCTTGCAGTTGTTTTTACTGTCTGCTGCAATTCTGTTTTCATAGCTAGCTTTAGAGGATTGGATGAGGGATCTCAACTTTTTGTTAAGGCTGATAAGGGAGTTTTCCCAGTCTTGGGACTTCACCTTATTCCGCATCAGATTCATCCTTCTGTTTTAGAGTTGTTTATGGCAGTGGACCACCAGATTAGCTTCCTTTTTTGGAGGAGATTGTCTTGATTCTATTGGGTATGGCGAGATACATGCATTTGTGTATGTGTTCGTACAGTGCATTGGTGTATGATTCTGCAGTCACGTGACTATTCTCCATTTTTTTATGGGTGCCATGAAGTTAGCTTTGGAGATGTTTTTCATGGTGGTTACCCTTTATGGCAGGGGGTGGAAAGGATGTGGATTTCCAAGGTGATTAGCTTGTGGTCAGATGCCTAGTAAGAGAGTGTTAGGTTGGACACTAATATTCTCCAGGGTGCTTAGGAACATGGAGTGCGAGTCTTAGGACATGGTTGTGGACCAATAGCAGGCTATAACCTGAATCGCTGTCTTACCCAATGTTAGCTGCACCTGAAGTATCTCTGATGCATTATGTTGAGCTACCAGTCTGGAGGTGTGTGCATCCTTTATGAATATGGAAACACAACCACCTTTGGAGCTTCGGTCCAAGTTCTGGCGCTGAAAGGTGTGGAATGAGTTATAGCCTGGTAGTGCAGGGGTGCTTTCAGCTGCCTTGAACCAGGTCTCTGTTACAACACAAATGTCGATGTTCTCCATTTTAAGGAGTGCTTCGAGCGAGTGCATTTTGAGATTTACACTTCTAGCATTGAGCAGCATGACCCTCAAATTGCATTTGTTTGTGGCTGTTACAGTGGTAATTGTGTCTTCAGAACACCACCTAAAAAAGGCACTGTAGGGGTGGCAAAAGCCTTGGCCAGTATCCGGAACCTAGGGGTGACAGATGCAGGCCATTTCTGGCAAAGCATCAAGGTCTGTCAAGTCATGTCATCTCAAGCAGACAGATACTGGATCCCCCTTAGAATGACCCCAAACTTAGCCAATTGTTGAAATCAATCATTTTCTGCTTGTACTGCGGTATCATTCTGGGTGATGATAGGATGCTGTTCAGGGCTAGGGTCATACCTGCCTGGGCTACATAATCTGAGAGCTCCTCTATGTCTCTTTTCATGTAGTCCAGGGAGGTATGTCTCAAGTCATTCACACCCACATGTACAATGACAGAGTCATATTTCTACCTGTTGTTGAGGGACCTGAGTGCATGCATTATGTGTTAGATCCTGGCACCTGACAGGCAGCTGGCTGTTACTTTCTCCTTATTCAACCTAGTGAGTGGGACATCAGTGTGCCTCACTATCGAGTCACCTATGTCTAGTGTGTTGGGCATGCTGTTTTTCCTTAGGGGCTTTGGTTGAGTGGCACACTGTATAGGAGAGTTATCTGTATCGTGATTAGTGTTGTGTTGTGGTGGTCGAGTGGATTTCTGCCTTAGAGGTCTCTGCTGCTTGGGTAGATTTTTATTGAGAGCCTCTGTGAAGGTGGGTGTGTGGTTTGTGTTTTTATGTGAAGGCAGTGCTGGTGTGTGTTCTGGATGGTTATGTTTTCCATGTGGTGTGATGCAAGTGTTGACCTTCTCCTCTTGACCAGCTATTTCGGTCTTGGCTGGAGAGTTTGTGGCTTCCAGTTTGGATATATAAGTACATCTCTCGCAAGTCTGAGTATTGGAAGGTAAGAGGAGAGGATTGTCGGTGTACATGAGGCAGTTGCTTCATTTCCTCAGGATGCCCAAATTCACCAGGTTAACTGGAGAAAGCACAAGGAACTGACCTTTAGACATGCCTGGAGGGGTGGGCATTGATAATAAGTACTAGATCTGTTTCCTTGTAGAACATTTAGTGCTGGTAGCACTTTTGTGTGCTACAATAATTGCTACAAGAAGTCTGGTAAAGTGCTAGACTAGAAAGCTAGTATAAGTGCAAGAAAGGAGAGAACTAGTAGATCTTAGGGAAAAATTGAAGAGCAGACTCTGGCACCACTAAGAAGCTTACAAACACTCCTGTATCTGGACTAGACTAGTTACAGGAAAGGGGGGAAACAAGTGCAAACGCAGGTTTTTAATTGGAGAGAGAGATGGAAAAACTGTCCAAACGACCAATAAACTACAATTTCTGGGCCAAAAAACACTCCTCTTGTGGTATACAGGCTACCTAGTGCTTACCACTCCCACTAGAAAACTTCCCTCAAACACAGAAAGGCTTAGGGGACTCAGGGCCTTACAAAAAGTCCTGGATACAGCACATCTGTATTTGGACTAGACTAGTTACAGGAAAGGGGGGAAACAAGTGTAAATGCGGGCTTTTAAATCAGAACGTTGAGAGAGCTGGAAAAACTGCCCAAACGGCCAATAAATACAATTTCTGGGAGAGAAACCACTCCTTATGTAGTAGATAGGCTACCTTGTGCTTACCACTCCCACTGATAAGCAAGAAGGCTTCCCTCCAACACAGAAAGGTTTGGGGGGGGGGGGGCTCATGAGCTTACAAACAGTCCTGGATACAGAAAATCTGTATCTGGATTAGACAGGTTACAGGAAAGGGGGGGAAACAAGTGCAAATGTGGGCTTTTAAATCAGGAAGTTGAGAGAGATGGAAAAACTGCCCAAACGGCCAATAAATACAATTTCTGGGCCAAAAACCACTCCTTATGTGGTAGATAGGCTACCTTGTGCTTACCACTCCTACTGATAAGCTAGAAGGTTTCCCTCCAACACAGAAAGGCTTGGGGGGGCTCAGGAGCTTACAGACAGTCCTGGATACAGCAAATCTGTATCTGGACTAGACTAATTACAGGAAAGACAGGAAAGGCAGGAAACAAGCTTAGTTTTTTTTTTGTTTGCTTAGTAAAGTGGAAAAGGTGAAAGCTGGAACAGAAGATAATTCAAGGTTAAGAATCTAAATGGGTTGGCCTTCTCAAATGTTCTAATGAACTAATGACACTAGACTGGGAGGAGTGTCCCAGATCAAATTTACAGTATTGGAGGACAATTGCAAAGCTACCAAGTATAAGAACAAGACACCAATAGGGATGGCGAGTGGGAAACTATTACAGCTACTAGCTCTACCCACTAAATGAAAGTTTTAAACAGATAATGCAGCAACAAGACTCTAGAGAATGCTTTTAATTGCAAACAAATCAGTTATATGATACCTGACTAGAATAGCAAAACCTCAATAAAAATGCACAGAAAAGCACAGAGCACTCACAAACATGATGCGGTTATTGTCTGTAACAACTTGAAGATGTCCCAGGAAGACACAGATAATTCAGAATTAGGTGTCTTGATCAGAGCAAACATGTCTTTGCTATATATGTGCTTGCATCTGTCTTGGTGTCCCATGTACCCTGCACTTTTATCACTCTTGAAATTGCGTGTCAAGCAAAGTCCAAGGCATCTGTGGTGACTGACTGTTTTGGAAAAGGAAAGCGGAAGGGCAGGTCTGGATTTAGGGATATTTGTTGTCTCTACTAAATGATTGGTCTTCTGACAAACTCCAGCACTGGGATTTGAAAAAGTAAAGGGTCTTGATGCTGGGAGCAAAGTGATTTCAGATACCATTGTATCATTCTCATGTGGAGTATTGTCAGGGGTATCATGACAATCATAGATGCCATGAGATCCAAATTCCAAGATATTCCATCACAGCGACCAAAGTGTGAGTGGAAAACCTTAGAAATAGATATAGACAGAGACAAATATAAATCTGAACTATTACTCTCAACCTTTAATGTGTTACCACCCTCTATCAATAATGCAGAAACCCTGTCCATCAAACTCCAACTTAATAAATCTAAATCTGTTTATATTATTTGTACCTCTATTCCTCCAGGAAACAATATTAACACTCTTGAAAACATTCTTAGTAGTCTCTCCACCCTTCTACCCCAAGAAACAATTGTACATGGAGATTTTAACATCGACTGGACTACTTGTAACTCCCCCAATCCTTCCACCCATATTAATCTTCATGGCTTCTCTCAAATAATCAACTCCCCCACTAGAATTCATAAACCTAATAATACGGAAACCATCCTTGACTGGATCCTTATAAACGGTCATCCTGGAACCTATACAACAGGAACACTACCAAATGACATTAGTGACCATGTTCTAACCTATATAACAAAGCAAAAGCCTCATAGTCCTAAAAATAATACTTTTAAATCCTATCGCTCAAAGAAGCACTTTAAAGCAGAATGCTTTCAAAGTGAACTTAACGCCTGTGACTGGTCACCACTGAAACTACTCAAACTAGATAAAGCGGTTTCCTACTTTAACACTAAATTCCTAGAAATCCTAGATCTCCACGCCCCCCCCCCCACCCACCCTCTTCCTGAGTTAGGAGCAAACCAGCCCCATGGCTCACAAAACAAACCAAGGAAAAAATATTCCTTATGAACAGAATATGGGCCAAATGGAGAGCCAATAAGAGCTCTGCAGACCAGCTACTATATAAATAACTAAGAAATGCAACGAAAAGAGACATTATCCTAGACAAAAAAAACTTTTATCACCACCTTCAACAATCTCACCCAAAAAACCCTCAAAAGTTCTGGTCAGGCATTAATAAACTTCTCCAACCAGGACATACCAAAACGCCAGCCCCTTCCTCTATTCCAAACAACAATCCCCTACTAATAACTGATGCCTTCAACAAGTACTTCACAGAAACTATCATAACGCTTGCAAAGACACTACCTCACACCCCCCACCCCTTTCCAAAACACTAGCAGCTCAGTGCCCTCCTTCCATATACAACCTGTACCAACATCCTATATCTGCAAACTTCTTCAAAAGCTCAAACCCTGTACCCCTTCTGCAGACCACTTACCACCCGAATACCTCCAAATAGCAGCCAAAGCCATTGCATACCCAATATCCATCCTTATTAACAGAACAATCACAGAAAGTAACATCCCATCCATATGGAAAGTCTCTCACATCATCCCATTACATAAAGGAGGCAAATCCACTGATATCTCTAATTTCCGACCAATTGCACTACTCTCCCCACTGGCCAAAATTATGGGAAAATGTGTTCACCACCAACTACTTCAACGTCTGCTCCAAAATAATCTACTGACCAACTGCCAGCATGACTTCAGACCCTTTGATAGCACAACTACCGCCTTGCTAACCTTCACTGACTGTATAAACAGGAATCGAAATAATAACTCCCTATCTTCTGCACTATTCATTGACCTATCAAAAGCCTTTGATATGGTTAACCATGACTTATTAATCAGTGAGCTAAAAGCCCAATTTCTTGACCCACAAGCAATACATTGGTTTACATCCTATCTAGAAAATAGACAACAAGCAGTACTCTGGGGCAACAATCTCTCCTCACCTATTCCCGTAAACATTGGAGTCCCTCAAGGCTCCATTCTAGGCACTCTTCTATTCTCCATTTTTACTAATAATCTCAACACTATTTTTCCTAAAGCCACCTGCATACAATACGCCGATGACTCCACTTTAATCTGTACAGCTAAGTCATCAACCTCCCTTCAGACCTTGACTCAAACAGTATTTAATACTGTAGAAACATGGTTTACCCACCATTGCCTCCTCCTAAATCCAAAAAAAAACAAATTACTGCTTTTCTCTCCCACCCAAAAATCACCAGAAATCAACTTTACAATTACCTCCAACGATGGAACTATGATTACCCCAGATACTAACACACGTCTCCTGGGCATAACCATAGATAATAAACTTAGCTATGACAACCATATCAATAACACCATCCAAACTGTCAATAAAAAACTAGGCTCCCTGTATAGACTCAGACCCTACCTCACACCACTAGCGAGAACCTCTACTGCCCAAACTCACCTCATCTCTACCCTTTTCTATGCTTCTGCTATATACACCAACCTATCAAAATACAACATAAACAAACTGGAAACTAGCTATAACAACATAGCCAGATTTGCCACAGAGAACCCTTTCAGAACCCACCACTGCCACAACTTCAAACAACTAGGATGGTCAGAGCTACAAAACCAACTATTGTATTATCAACTTGTTATCACACAAAAAATTCTTCATCACCCAAATAACTCCCCAATCCTCACTAACCTGATCACCCCTTATAAAAATCTTTCAACACTTCGCTCTGCAAACAAACTACTAATTTCTAATGTCAAATCTAACAATAAAGCGGGGGACTCACTATTTACCAATATTGTGGGCAAAATTTGGAATAACCTTCTTATTACACTCACATGTCTCTCATCAACACCTCTCTTCAAGAAACACCTAAAAGAACACCAGCAACTACTCTGGCTCTGCCCCTGTTCAAAACCAGACTGAACCATAGTTCCCCTTGCACTACCCCTATCTTCCCTGCTATGACCTCTTTGTAACTAAACTCCTCAGAAGTCACCTGTACACTATCTAGTGCTTTGTTTGTTCTTTCTTCTTTCATCTACTTCCTTCAATCTTTCTTCTTTCTACCCCATATGACTCAATAACTCTGAACCCTTGTTTTCTCCTATACTTTTGCCAATTATAAAGTTTTCCTGTGCCTCTCTACTTATTTCTTAAACATAAGTCTTATTTTTTATATATTTTCTCTATCCAAATATTAATCCTCTCATGTGTAGTAATTCATATAAATATGCTTTTTAAGTATTGTAATTTTAACTATTGTAGACTTGTTTTTATCTATTGTATTTTTAACTACTGTTTTTATGTAATTTTACTTAACTTGGAGCTTATCTCCATGGGCGTCTACTGAAAAAGGATATGTATCCAGCTAGACTAGATCAGTCAACAAATGTAAAATAAAATAAAATAAAATAAATAAAAATAAATAAAATAAATAAATCTATTTTTCCTACAGATGAAAAGCTCTTTGAAATGAGTTGTCTATTTGTGTCTATATTACCTTATCGTATGATGAAAATAGTGAACGCTATTTCATCGTACTGATAATGTCTAAACCACAAAATATCGAAAATACGGAACAGCGATTTTTTTTTTCCCTAGGGAAAAAATTCACTGCTCCATAAAAAAAAAAACTTAAGCACAAAGATAAGTGGGGGGATTCGCCCCCCACACCCCCCCTACTTAAATATACCAACTCCCAGATCCCACCATAGTGGAGGAAATGGCAAAGTCCCGAAGATGGCCCACCAAATTTTTCCCTGGAAAAAAATTTGATGTTCCGTGTCTTTGCTATTTTACCATTTCGACATTATCGGATCGACTAAATAGCTTTCGCTATTTAGTCCATTCGATACGCTAATATAGATCTGTCTATTTGACATCCCAGGAACACAATCCTGTGTGAAGGAGTCAAGAAACACTTTTGAATGTTCTCTTGGAATGCCAGCTTGTGTAAGAGATCTCTTACCCCAGGAGAGAAATTTTTGACACTTTGAAAAAAACTCTGCAAAGATAAACAAGTCATGTACATATGGAAACATATGGATACCCAGTAACCTGCAATGAGCTATAACTGGAGCTAGTTACTTTGTAATACTCTCGGTGCAGTGGATATTCCAAAGGGTAAGGCAGAGAACTGATAATGTAATCCAGACCATAAAACCGTAAGAAACACCTGAAGTCTGGATGAATAGGGATGTGATGCTAAGCATCTTTTAAGTCTAGTGTTACCAAGAAACTTGAAAGAGGAAGAATAGGAAACAAGTTGTGAAGTGACATTATTTTGAATTTGGGCACTTTTCTGAACAGGTTTAGGTAAGGACGATCCAGAACTGGTCCTAAAGCATCTTCCTTCTCTGGCACTAAGACATCCATGAATAAATACTCTTCCTCACCTGGGAAGGAGGAATTGTTTCTATCACTCTTTGCAACAACATGGTATGAAGAACCAGTATAAACAAAAGACTTTGATTTGGAGGATGAAGAATGACCCTATGGAAAGGGGGGATTTCCTCCCACTACCATCTGTAACTCAAATTATCTTCAGAGCCCATTTGTCTGAAACTATCTGTTGTTAAAGAGAAACATGGAGATTCAGACTTTCTGGAAGAAAAAAGGGCCTAGGGTGGGAGGAGTTCACAAGGCCTCTTAAATAGTCAGACTTGTTGGACTGTCCTCAGTTTTGGGAGGCTCAAGGCTTCTTTTTGGAATCCCCTTGCCATTTCTTCTTGAACATCTCTTTACCAGTATTTTACTGAGACTGTTTATTCTGCTTTTGCAAAACTGGACGAGGAGCTAGAGAATCCCTTAGAAAATATGGAAAAGGAGGGCTGTAAAATCTTAGTGATTCCCTGTAACAGCTTACCACTTTCATCATACTTTTCAATTCCCACTGCAGCACAGGGGATAAAAACTAAATATCTACCCACAGTGGAATTTAAAATCGCATTTTTAACATCATCTGGGAGGCTCTAAGAATGCAGCCATTCATACCTCCGCAAAACTGTACTGGTGGTCATAATCCTGGAAGAAGTATCAACAGAGTCATACACACACACACACACACTGTAAACAACGAGTAGTGACCTGTGTAATGGAAGAGATGAGATTATGTAAAGCAGAATTTTCCTCACAAGAAGAAACTGCAGCTAAAACATTCCTCATACTTTCACAATTAGAACAAACCTTAACATATGAGGCTGACAATCAAACATTTTGAAAATTAAGGTTGCAGAACATACACTTTTCCCCATACTTATCAATAATTTTCACATCCTTATCAGAAAAAAATTAGGACTGGAATTAACTGTTTAGCAACAGAGTGATCACCTAAAGCTATAGCTGCTGGGTCAGGTTTGACAATAGTGTATAAAACCTAAAAGACTGAGGAACTTCATACATCCTATTTGCATGTTTGGAGCAGCTGGCTGACTGAAAATCGCAGTAACACACGCATCCTCTAAAGCAAACAGAATAGGAGGAATGGTTGTAAGTTCTGGAAAATTCTTCTCTAACAATTTATAGTATTTTCTGAGGAACTGATAAACCTCAGTGATCTCCCACTGAAAACACTGGTACATTCTAGCAATAGTCTTAGAAAAAGAGGAACTCCACAGGGAGAATCATTGAGCTCACCTCTGAGACTGAATCAGATATCTGAGGAGAAACGCTGTCCCTTCAGCTTCCTGTTCAGATTCAGAATCTTGAATCCCTTCAGGAAAAGAGATATTCCACTTTCTTTTACCAAAAAAAAAATATATATATATTTTACAAGCCGTATCAATAGCCTAAATTAAACCCAGAGCCAGATCCCGTAAACGACTCCTTTCTAAGTAAGTGTGAGGAGGAGTAGACACATGCTTAGTTTTTTGTTTCTTTTTGACAGGAAAAATGGGACCATCTGTGTTACTAATGGCAGCAGCAGCTTCCTCTGGGATGAGCACAGCATTCTGACATAACTGGGAAGCCTTCCCTGTTCCCTCTCCGAGGACCAACAAGAGTGGCTCTCCCTTACCCTTTGAGGGGACCTTAACAGCCACGGAGGATGTGACTAACCCCTAGTCCATACTGGCTGTAGGTGCTATATCAGAAGGATCGGGGGTAAAAGATGAGCATTCTGAGGCACAACAAATGGCCACAGTAGAGCCACCCACCTGCAGCTAAGGCAAATTGCTTTCTTGCTGGTGTGGCAAAGGCTGCTTGCTTATTTGTTTTCTTTTTGTGACTGGAAGAAGAATCAACCAGCTGGCAGTTTGTTCATGGTCAAGCTGAAAATAATGACTGTTTCCTACGGAACAGAAGGAGCAAATGCTGGTAAAAACTACTGTCTTTAAAAGTCATGTTTTCACACAATAACACAATAAAAGTACTTTAAAACACTTTTCCTTGCCAAAAGTTAAGATTGAAACGAAAAGAGCCAGCATACAGTGACCTGAAACACTTTAATGGTAAAAAAAAAACATAAAAAACAACAAAAGACACAGACCGGTTTTGGCCAGATCAAATCACAGCCTTCATCAGTATAAAAAAAGAACATCAATTGTTGAACCTTAAATAAACCCATCTACAATCTCATTGGTTGTGTCAAAAATATTCATTCAGACCAGGTGGAAATAATCCACCCAGTTTCACAATCCATTTTTTCTCTTTGGTATTTAAAATAGAATGCCACCCTGTCTTATTAGATCTGTTACCTTGTATAATGTCAATAATCATAAAAGTAAACTTGGCAGATTTATGAACCAAATGATGTTTGTAGAGTGCGTTATTAGCCCTTTTGTTTTTAATATTGCTGATGTGCTCAGAAATTCTAATTCTAAATGGTCTGGAGGTTTGACCAACATAGAATGAACCACACTGACATGTGGCCAAATACACCACCCAGTCACTACTGCAGTTAGCAAAAAAATTTGAGATCATAAACCAATGAGCAATTTCTGCTGGAAAACTGCTTAGATTTGTTCACCTTGTCACAGTTGGTACAGTGGCCACATGGGAAACAACCTATCAGTGGGTCACCTGTCAGTGTGGTCTGCAAAAATTGTGGCTGTCCATCCGTAGTACCATGTTTGTAGTGGTTAAAAAAAGAACCAAGGTTTTTCCCTTTCTGAAATGAAAATAGACATCTGTCAGGTATTATGTTTGCTACTTCATGGTCACATTGCAAAATGTTCCAATGCCTATGTACACTCTGTATTAATTGGTCAGAATTCCTAGCATAGGTAGTAGTAAACCTAAGGGGTACAGAATTTGTTTTGGTATGTTCCTTATACTCCAGTAAATTTTGCCTATCTAAGGAATTAACCAGATTACTGGCACTTGAAACATAACCCATGCCATAACCCCTGGATCTAAATCTGTCAGTAAGATCCTTCCACTGTGATTGAAATGAAGAATCATGAGAACAGATACGTTTTATCCAAATAAATTGTGATTTTGGGATATTGCGTACAACATGTGGTGGGTGGAAACTCGAGGCATGAAGGATGGTGTTGTACTCAGGATGCTTCCTGAATACTTCTGTACCTAATGTATGATCAGGTAATCTTGTGATGGAAACATCTAAAAAAGTAATAATGTTCCTATCATAATGAACAGTAAATTGTAGGCCCCAGATGTTATTGTTCAGATAAGATATGAACTCATGTAAGCCATGTATATCACCTTTCCATACCATCCAACAATCGTCCAAGTAACGTCTCCAGATGTCAATATATTCCAAAAAAGAATTGTTATGGCAATCGTAAATAATTTGTTGTTCTACAAAAGCCATAAATAAGTCTGCATAAATAGGGGCAAACGAAGCTCCCATGGCGGTACCCTTCATTTGCCAATAACAATTATTCTGATAAAAGAAGACGTTACTTGTAAGGACAAATTTGGATAATTCAACCAAAAAAGAATTGAAAGTCGGTTGGTATAAACCCGCCTTATCCAACCAATAGGACAGAGCTTCCAAACCAGCCTGATGTGGAATGTTGGTATATAAAGAACTAACATCAAGAGTACACATCAACCAATCCTGCTCCAACTGACTATCTGAAATAATCTGTAAAAAATTGGTGGTGTCATGTAATCTTGAACGTATCAAACTAAGTAAAGGCTTGAGATGTTTGGTGAGAAATAATGACAGAGGTTCTGTGATATACCCTCTACCTGAAACAATAGGTCTACCAGGGGGAGTAATGGGGTCCTTGTGAACTTTGGGTAGAAAATAAATATATTGGGTTGCTGGATCCTGAACCATAATCTGTTGTACAGTGTCATTGGTAATGATAAATTCATCCCTAGCCCAAAGTAAGAAGTCCTCAATTTGTTTTTGGAACCTGAAAGTTGGATTAATAGCCATAGGAGAGTAGTATCTCTGATCCGACAGTTGCCTATTGGCTTCTTTGTCATAATCACACCAGTTTAAAATAACAACAGCCCCACCTTTGTCAGCAGAAATAATAACAATATTTTTATTATTCTGTAGTTCCAAAATAGCTTCCCTTTCAGCCAAGGATATATTGTTGGATTTGAACCATACATCAGATCTAGAAAAATGAAGATCTTTGAGAATACTATTTTGAAACTGATGTACTAATGGATGCATAGGTGGATTAAATGAAGATTTATGATATATAAATCTGTCACCACAATAGTTACCAGTATCACCAGAAAACAATTTGAGATTGAGATTTCTACAAAATGATACCACATCCTGAGCCAATATATCCTCAGAAATCATAAAGCCAGGTACAAAAGAAAGTCCTTTATTCAAAACCAACAATTGAATGGGTGATAAAACAAAATCCGACAGGTTTAAAACATTGTTGTTGACATTGGCCTTTATTTCTGCATGACCATTTTCAACAGACCTTGTATATTGGTTATGCTTCCTGTGTTTCCTACCCCCCCCCCCCGGTGGTATCTGGGCCTAAAGGGATTGGGCCCGGTATCATTTTGGGGGACGGTGATCCTGATACTGACTGTAGTTCATTATCAGTGCATGATGAAATATCCTCAGTTGAAGAGCCAGATGCTAGGCTCGATTTTTTAAGGATAGAGCGAGGTCTTTTTCTTTTGGGAGTCCTTGTGGAGTTAGGTGTAAATCTAACCTGTTTGGTGTAACTTGCAAAGGGATTGGCACTCTTATAGTCACCCTGATCCCTCTGAAATTTTTTAAGTTTCCTGGTGCGTAGTTGATTCTCTAAAATATTAAGGTCTGTCGCTACTTTATTGAGTTGTTTATTGAAAAAGGTTTCACCTTCAAAGGGTTTCACATCACCAACCAGCTTGTTGACTGTATCTATTTCCGAGTCAATAACTCTGTCATAAAACTTGGATAAAGCATCCACAAAGGACATAGTTGCCTGTTGTTGTATTGAAGACCATTGTTCAGTGAGTAACTGGTCAGCAACCCCAACATGGGGTTGAATACGTATTCTCAAGCCTCTAGGGGTAATCTCCTTAGCCATATAGGCCTTAAACAATTTAGAGTGCCAAATGTTTGATCTAAGTGATCTGAGATATGTATGTAATTGTTCCAATGCTAGTGCACAAATGGATTCTGAATCCAATTGATCCATAGTACTGGAGTTTTCCTGTGGAAGAGATCCCAAGCCAAAAGCTCTAAGGTCCTCCCTATCTGCAGATAATCCTGTCACCAAACTGGAAAGATCCATGGTCCACAATGGCTGCTGACAATAATAGTACAAAACTACGTCAGCTGTTTAATAAAAGTATTGAGGGGACAATAACAGCTCAAAAGAAAAAAGGCCTATAAAGATTATTAATTAAGTTCCGGCTGTGCCCCTAATGTATATACATGAGATAATTCGTGCACTAGCAAATGTTAATTTGAATACTAATATGGCTGAGGCCAATATGGCAGATCATAGTGCTGAAACAGGAAAATGACTGAACAATGGGTCGGTACAACAACTAGTTTACTCAAAAGAGACTGAGGAAAAAAGATACAGACAACAAAACAGTATAGTAAAATATGAAATGTAAAGACCAATCTCTTATGGTCAGTGTAAACCACGCTGGCTGATCTGTAAATCCTGCACCAAGAAAAATTTAAAAATATAGAGGATTATATAAAATCCCAATATAATGTGTATTGGATAACCAAATGACTATGAGAGAAGCATAAACCCTATCTAACCCTGTATGAACTTAAAACATACGTTTGTCAACCCATGTAATGTATTTTAACTGTAAAAAATTAGACCACCAATTCCTAAAATCAGGTAAGAATCCTTACCAAGGTTAATTGGTATTAGTGACAAAAAATAATAAATAATATATCATAGCAAAAAAGTTTGATGCAAATATATGAAATGAAATGACTATTAAATATGAAATATCAAAAAAGTTAAGATTAACAAAATTTCTCCACAGAAAAAATGGTTTTCAGTTACTTTACATAACTTTTAAACTGACTGGAAGAAAGAGTGCTCCTGCTTAAAAGTACAGTAAAGTCTTGTGGCAGTCCATTAACATACAAAATTCCTAGCTCTAAAATAACTTTCCTGAAGAGGAAAGTGATACAAAATAAACATTTATTAGAAAATAAAAGTTTTTTCACCAAAGGGAAATTATCTGCCTAGGAAAAAACAGCACAAGCCAACCACTAGCCCCCAAAAGCCTTAGAGGAGTGCACTCTTTGGCAGCAGTAAAGCTCTGAAGGTCTTGGTGCCCAAACTTGTCTTTTATTCAGCTCAGCTTGAGCTCCTTGACAATTTGGCCATATGGAAGGTGCCATGAAGCTTTAGAAGCTGGCTGGCTGTTATATCCTTGGCAGTGATATATAAAATAACACATTAGTAAAAAGTAGTTATTGTCATAGTAAATATGCCTGCCTGGCTTCTTCCAATTCTTTTGTTCTTCACCTCTCTTTAACTTCATCTGTTTGTTCTCATCCTTTCATTCAAAGAAAAAAGACTTATGCACAAAAAAGCAGGATAAATAGCAAAGCCATAGCTAGGGTGGGGCAAAGGATGTGGTGCTAAGCGCTAGCATGTGTGATGGCCAATAATTACTTAAGCAGTTAACATCATACCTGTTTAATTGATTTAAAAGACTGCCTGCATGCAAGCATGCAGTATGTATGGGAAAAATTGTGCTACTGTTCTGAGACACAGTAACTCTTTGCCTAGACCTTAAAGAAGTTTTTTTTTTTTTTTTGAGTTCATAGAACTTTTTTGCAGGTCTATAACATATAAAAAATGTGGTTATGAGGAACAACTGCAAATATCTGACATAATGCTTTGCCAAAACAGGAAACACTCCACAGTCTAAGCTATGTCTATGGCTAAAAAGAAATTTCTGTCTGTACATCCAATCATTTTCTTTACTTGTTTCATTTAGTTCATGGTCTGACAGAATTCGATCCTTGCAAGTAGCGGGCACAAGACAGGAAGTAGCCCCAGAAAAGAATGCAAGATCACTGCAGGAAATGCATGCTCATAGGTTCATAGGTATTTACTAGGCTCACGACCACAAGGGCATTTTTAAGCCTAGTCATGCATCCCAAAATTCTGACACGTTCTGGTACCCTTGATGTGTGTAAGCAGGGGTTTGGAAGATGAAACAGGTTGCCTGTGTCCATTAGAGACATAGGGGCCAAACCAGGGATGAATTTCCTGTTCCTCATCCAATTGTCCAAGTTGCACTTGAACTGGGTTAGGCAGAAACTCTGCTTCACATGGATTGGGAACCTGTTCCATAGACGTGGTAATCTCTGGGATACATTCCTGCCTATCCAGTAGGTCCTAGTTATATTACAGGGACGCGTTAAGTCTTTAGAATGGGTAATTCTGGTGCTGCTTATTTTGTTGATATGGAGGAGATCCATCAGAGTGGGGTCTGACAATGCCCTGTGTACCAGGCATAGATCTCCCCTCTACAGCCTGTAAGAGGCAGAATACAGGAATAGGACCTTGAGGCAGTCTGCATAAGACATTTTACTAAAGCCTTCTGTTCTTTTAGTGAGTAACCTCTGTGGATGTTCCATGTGTTGGATATGCCTGGTTAGGTACATACCAAAGGGGACATTGTACTCTATGATAGGTCTGATGAATGCTGAATACAGTGGAACAGTGACTTCCTTGGACTTAAATGCCACACCTTTGTTTATAGGTTGTGCAGCATAGAATGATTTCCTCACTTCTGTAAGCACGTGATGGTCAAAGGCTAGATTACTATCTATGGGTGTCCCTAAGTCCCTGACTACTGGGTCAACTCTAAGGGGTGTGTTGTCAATATGATAGTTACCAGGGATGAATAACTTCCCAAAGGATACTATTATGCATTTCTTGGCATTTAGTGTTAGTCCATGGCTCTGACACCAGTTGTTTGTCTGTGTCAGCCCATCCTGGAGAACATTTGCGTCGGTGTGAGATTTAATGACAGCTCCTAATTTTCAATCATTTGCAAATTTAGTGAGCCAGAGACCATTGAATTAGCCTTGACTTCAGATCAGTAAATGCCAAAAAGGAGCAGTCCAAGGACTGATCTCCGAGGGACTCCACTTGTGACTGGCCCCTTTGTAGAGGTGGAGTCCCCAATTCTAACTTCCTGGGTCCTGTTTGTGAGCCAGTTGGCTGTCCGTCCGGTGACATACAAGTTTGTACCTAACCTCTTGAGTTTTTCAACAATGCCTGAGTGAGGTATTATGTCAAATGCCTTGGCCAGGTCAAGGTAGGCAGCGTGAACCATTTTCCCTCATCCATTGCTTTGGTTACCTTCTCAAAGAAGTCCACCAGGTTGAGTAGGCATGATCTGCCCTTGACAAAACCAAACTGGGTTGGGTCTAGTGTCTGGAGATTTACTATATCTCTATTGCACATCTACATGATAATTCTTTCCATGGCTTTACATATAAGACTAATAAGACTTCTGGGTCTGTAAGTTTCCAAGGTCTGTAAGATGGCCCACCTTTTGTGCAGAGGGGTAACTGTTGCCTTTTTCCATTCATGAGGCACGAGGCCTGTTTGGAGGCTACAGTTAAATAGTAATTCCAGAGGCCCTGATAGGTCATGTTTCATGTTATTTAGAAGACATCATAGGATATTGTCTGGGACCATTGATGTAGTGTTTTGGTCTTTATTGAGAACATTAAAAACTTGTTCCCTAGTGGTAGTAGGGGGAGTGATATTTGACTGCATTTCCTGAAGGAAGGTTGAGGTAGAAAGAGGGGTAAAGTTGGGGCTGAATTTATCAGCCAGGAGGTTTGCTGTATCTTCTGGCTCAGTATAGGTGGCTCCATTTAAAATGGACACTGAACACAATTGTGTACTGCCTTTGAGGATGCAGACATAGCTAAAGAGTACTTTATGGTTGTCCTTGGCCTGGGAGGCCAAATGTACCTCAAATTTGGCTTTGGTAGACTTTATTTGTCCTCTGAGTTGTGTAATTAGTTTGATGCTATTGCTTTTATCCTGCTAGGTGCTGTACCTCCTAAGTTTTGCCATGATTTTGTTCCTTCTGTTATACAGACTATTGCTTTTGTGATTCCACCAGGGTGGCTTGTTTTATGAATTAGTTCTGTACTTCTTCATGGTGGGTACAGCTGCCTCAATGCCCCATTAACATGCTTGTATAAGATTTCTGTGAACAGTTTTGCATAGGCAGCAGTGTTCTCATGGTTTATGGGGGCTTGACATTTTGCCAGGTTATCACTTAATAACCTGGGGGTCCAGGCTTTATTTTTACTTCAAAGGAGACCATTTTGTGGTCTGACCTTACCAGAGAAGACTTTACAATAGGGGGTGTGCAGCACTCTCCGAAATTAGTGAGGACCAGATCTAGTATGGTTGCAACCCTAGTTGGTGTATTGACTATCTGTTCCAGGGAGTTTTGTTTATAAAATCCAGGAATTCCTGTGCCTGTATGTTTGGTGTTGTATCAATTGATCCACACACACATAATTTCATAGCTTAGTACTAGGTTAACTGTGGGACATTGTAAGCCTAGCCAAGTTTCCTGTTTGGTGCCTGAGAGTAACTGTTTTGTTTAATGTTTGGATTAATCTTATCCATTCATGGACTATATTTATATAAATCTAGTGGTAGTTACTAGGATCATATCATAAATGTTTATAAAGGCCCCAGTAATAGGTTAAATATTTTAGAAGCTACCTGTGTACATTAGTAGTATGAGGAGGAGTCCAGGAGTAAATTTTTTATTACCATCCATAGATCTAAGCTGCTGTTGAATTTGGAAAGAGATAATCTTTGTTTTATGTGAATGGTGAGTCCATTCCAGAGCAGCAGTATCCTCTCTGAGATGTACTTGTACTTCCAAACCATTCTGTTGATGTCATAGAACAGGTTTAGATCTCTCGAAAAAGTATTCTTGATGTGTAGTAAGTCCATCAGTATTGGGTTAGGGGAAGCCTTGTACACCAGGCACAGATTGCATCTTA
Source organism: Protopterus annectens (assembly GCF_019279795.1). Taxonomy (NCBI): domain Eukaryota; kingdom Metazoa; phylum Chordata; order Ceratodontiformes; family Protopteridae; genus Protopterus; species Protopterus annectens. The sequence goes on from NC_056728.1 coordinate 721,471,009, forward strand.
ACAGTATGTTAAAGACATAGTATAGTGACATGGTTTTAAGGCAGTCCATCTAGGAGCAATTATTTAAATCTAGCATCCTTTTTGTAAGGTATACCTGTAGGGGTTCCAGCTGCTGCCAATGCCCAGACAGATACATGCTAAAGGGGGCAATTATACTCAATGATTGACCTTATGAGGGTTAAATAAAGGAGGATGAAGACATCCTTAGACCTGGAAGCAAACTCTTTAATAATCAGCTGCATGATATAGCAGGATTTTCTTACCACAGTGGACACATGTTGGTCGAAAGATAGGTCACTGCCCACATAAATTCCCAGATTCCAATCAACTGAGTCAACCTTTAGGGGTATATTATCAATGTGGTACTTCCCCAGGGAAGTCGTCTCCCTAAATGATGTGATGATGCATTGTTTGGCAGTTAGCTTTACACCATGATTCTGGAATAAGTTATTTGTTTAGTTTAAGCGTTCCAGCAGGATGGCTAAGGCTTTTGGGGGATTTGATAACTTTACCCACCTTACCGTCATTTGTAAAGTCAGTTAGAGCCACTTAGTATTGGTTTTAACATCTGAGAAGTAGGTGCCAAATAGAAATTGTCCCAGCACCAAGCACCAAGGGAATCCACTGGTGACTGGTGTTTTAGCGGAGGTAGTTTCACTTATTTTGAGATTGTTGGTGTTCCTGTGAGTGATGTAGGAGTTTATTCCTAGTTTATTAATTTTTTCTGCAATGCAAGAGTAAGGGATTGTGTCAAAATCCTTAGCCAGGTTTAGGTAGGCAGTGTGTAGCATTTTACCTTCATCCATAGC